>NC_079453.1:51477666-51496215 GCF_903798145.1 Danio aesculapii
ATCATCTTCATCATCATCTTCTTCTTCATCTTCATCATCATCATGATCTTCATCATCATCATCTTCATCATCATCATCATCTTCATCATCATCTTCATCTTCATCATCTTCATCATCATCATCATCTTCATCATCATCTTCTTCTTCATCTTCATCATTATCATCTTCATCATCATCATGATCTTCATCATCATCATCTTCATCATCATCATCATCTTCATCATCATCATCATCACTATAATCATCTTCATCATCATCTTCTTCTTCATCTTCATCATCATCATCATCATCATCACCATCATCTTCATCATCTTCATCATCACCATCATCATCATCATCACTATAATCATCTTCATCATCATCTTCTTCTTCATCTTCATCATCATCATCATCATCACCATCATCTTCATCATCATCATCATCTTCATCATCTTCATCTTCATCACTGTCTTTCTGTTAGAGGAACACACCCCTGCTCTGCTCCTGCGTGAACACTGTCATCATCTGCAGCTCGGCCTCTACACACACGTTTATAAACCCCTTTACACAGTCAAACATTCACTCCACAACCCCTGCTTTAAAACAGAACCCACCAGCCCAGTTTCTCTTCAACATAATGTTGGGTTTAATTGCATTTGACCCAGCATTGAGTGAGAACAACCCAGCATGTTTTAAAGCAGTGAGGCGAGCGCAGGCCACTGGAGAAGCAAAACGCTGACACACACACAAAAAAAAGACAGCGAGGAACACACTCCTGCACCATACTGAACAACAACAACCCCCAATGCTGGGTTTCTCATCTCTGACCCAATGTTGGGTTGGAAACGCATTCGTCCAGCCTCTGTTTATTGGTGATAAAGTGAAGAGCGCCGCTTCCTGCTTCCTGAAAAACGAAACTTTACTGAGGGTTTAGCAGCAAACACACACACACACACACACACACACACACACACATTCCCCTCGGTGTGGTTTTCTCACACAGGCCTGACGCCGAGCTGATGACGTGCTGAAGGGCTTATATATGATCCTGCGCTCAGAAACACACACAGACACACACAGAGATGTGCAGTTCATCCCCTCTCAGGATAATGCTGTTGATCAGTGAGTATACACACACACACACACACACACCGGTCAGACCTCACTGACCAACACACACACACCGGTCAGACCTCACTGACCAACACACACACACACACACACACACACACACACACACACACACACCGGTCAGACCTCACTGACCAACACACACACACACACACACACACACACACACACACTGGTCAGACCTCACTGACCAACACACACACACCGGTCAGACCTCACTGACCAACACACACACACACACACACACACACACACTGGTCAGACCTCACTGACCAACACACACACACCGGTCAGACCTCACTGACCAACACACACACCAGTCAGACTTCACTGACCAACACACACACACACACACACACACACACACACACACACACACACCGGTCAGACTTCACTGACCAACACACACACACACACACACACACACACACACACTGGTCAGACCTTACTGACCAACAGTGTGTGTGTGTGTGTGTGTGTGTGTGTGTGTGTGTGTGGTTTATTCTGACCTCTGACCTCTGTCCTGCAGGCTTCAGCGGAGTGTGTGTGTGTATGGTGACTCTGCGCGTGCGTCCGCAGCAGAACGTGACTCTGGTGTGTGCGCTGAACTGCAGCTCCAGCATGCGGTGGCTGCGTGTGTCCTCAGAGCGCGTCTCTGTCCTCATAAGCGCCCGCAGGTCAAAGCTCCTGCATCAGGACTGGGTGATGGAGCATAATGAGGACGCGGGCCGCTTGGATCTGCAGACGGACTCTGAGCTGCGCTTGCTGCAACTGCAGGTGACGGCGCTGCAGGAAGAGGATCTGGGCCTGTACTTCTGCTCTGCAGACGCTGCAGCGGGCGGAGACATGCGCTTCGGGGACGCAGTCAGACTCACATTCACAGGTCAGAGACGCTCGACACACACACACACACACACACACACACACACCTGCTGCAGCGCTGAGCATACATTACACACTTACACACTTCTGGATTATACACTTCTAATTTTCAGCATGCAGTGTGAGTTTAGTGTCGCCTCTTCAAGCTGTCTCCAGGCGACGGTTAGCACACATTCCCCACAGTGAATACACACACATATATATATATATATATATATATATATATATATATATATATATATATATATATATATGTGTGTGTGTGTGTGTGTGTGTGTGTGTGTGTGTGTGTGTGTGTGTGTGTGTGTGTGTGTGTGTTGTTTATGTGTATAGAATATTATATGTGTGCAGATACATTAGATTAGTCAGCACCAAAGACACTGAAGTGAAACTGCAGATCACAGTCCAGACATCATCACCACACACACATGCATGTGTTGAGAAATGTAATCATATATTAATAAACAGGAAAATCAAGAGAAACTAAAAAGATCTGATCTAGTTAAAATGCTGTCATTAGTGTTTTCTTCAATAACTGATCTGAGTTCAGGTGTGGGATCTGTCTGTTCCTATAGATGTAGACCCAGACCAAACTCTTATTGTAATGGATACAAGTGTTTAATACAAGTCTTGTGTTTAAATGTGTCCATATTGACTGAGAACAGGCTTCTGGGCTGTAGTTAGTTATGCTGTATATAGTTATATTGTATATATATATATATATATGGATGGAAGTGCAGACCTAGGGGGTTTGGGGTATTGGTGTGGTTGTGTCGCGTTTGTGGGTGTCGCGGACGCCGCCCTAACTATTCTGCCGCTATCACTAGTTCACCTCTATGGACATGCCGGCCCTGTGTATATTGTGTAAATATAGTGTGTATTATGTCTATATATAGTGTATATATACAGTAGTGTATATATATATAGTGTATATCGTGTAATGTATGTAGTGTGTGTGTATATATATATATACTTATACACTACATACACTACACGATATACACTATATATATATATATATATATACTGTATATATTGTACATCGTGTATATATAGTGTATAGTGTGTGTATATAGTGTGTATATTGTGTGTTTGTACATAGAGTGTGTGTATATATAGTGTGTGTGTATATAGTGTGTATATAGTGGATCTATAGTGTGTGTCTATATAGTGTGTGTATATATAGTGTTTAGTGTATGTTTTGTGTGTGGATATATGGTGTATATATAGTGTGTATATATAGTGTATATATAGTGTGTGTGTATATAGTGTAGTGTATATATAGTGTGTGTATATATAGTGTGTGTATATATAGTGTGTGTATATATAGTGTTTAGTGTATGTATTGTGTGTGGATATATGGTGTATATATAGTGTGTTTGTATAGTATATGTATAGTGTGTGTATATAGTGTGTATATATAGTGTAGTGTATGTATAGTGTGTATATATAGTGTAGTGTATATATAGATAGTGTTTATATATATATATGATAGTTTTAACTGAAATAATGAATGTTTGTTGACAGGATGTTAGGTTGTAAAAACTTTATTTATTTTTGTCAGACATGAAATATGAGCATTTTCCTGCATCAGAGCCTTTATAATAAAACAGAGAAACCGCAGGAGTCAGAGTCAGACAGTTGTGTTGTGTGTATAATAGTGCAGTGAGTTTCCATGTGTGTGTGTGTGTGTGTGTGTGTGTGTTCAGACTCAGACAGCGTGGGCTGCGAGACGCTCTGCTACTCTGCATGTGCCGTCTGTGGGATCTGCATGATCATCTGCACTGCTGCCATAGTGATGTACAGGTGCTGCACAGGTGACTGCAGGACCACAGCACAACCCTACACTACACAACACTCCTCTACACTACACTACACTACACTACACTACGCTACACTCCACTACACACTCACACTATAGTAACTGTGGCTGATTTCAGTCTTCCTCATCACTGAGAGCTGTCTCTCCCGCAGGCTCGTCTGCTGACTCCTGCATCAGCTGTGTGAAAGACAACACGAACGTGCAGGTGGGCTGAGTCTGAGGGTACAGATGAGCTGTGTGTGTGTGTGCATGTGTGCGTGTGTGTGTGTGTGTGTGCAGAAAGTAAGGATGGTGCTGTTGTTTTTGTGGTTGTCATTGAAGTTGTTGTTGTTGTTGTTGTTGACATTATCATTGACTGTTGTTGTTGTTGTTGTTGACATTATCATTGATTGTTGTTGTTGTTGTTGTTGTTGTTGACATTATCATTGATTGTTTGTTGTTGTTGTTGACATTATCATTGACTGTTGTTGTTGTTGTTGTTGTTGTTGACATTATCATTGATTGTTGTTGTTGTTGTTGTTGTTGTTGACATTATCATTGATTGTTTGTTGTTGTTGTTGACATTATCATTGACTGTTGTTGTTGTTCAGGCTGCACAGGTTCAGTACTCCAGCCTGCGCTTCATCAGACGCTCCAGAACTCCTGCTGCTCCTCCAGACAATGTCACATATGCAACCATCGCCAAACACACACCATGAGCTTCACCCAACCTCACACACACACACACACACACACACACACACACACTGCTGTTGAAGTGTGTGAGGATATCTCGCTGTCACCTGTTCTGCTCATTGATCAGGTCATTATCAGTGCTGGAAAGCAGATTTCAACAACTGTCCAGCATTTCTAGTGAACAGAAACATGATTGAGGCTTTAAATCATCCTCAAAATCAGATTATTGATCATTACAAAGAGAAACACTGCCTCACACTGTAGAGCAGAAGCTGAACACACACACGCACGCACACACACACACGCACGCACACACACACACACTCTCACACACACTCACACACTCTCTCACACACACACACACACGCACACACGCACACACACACTCACACACACACTCACACACACACGCACACTCACACACACGCACACACACACGCACACACACACACACTCACAGTAGAGGTGATTCCTGCTTTATTGTGTGGTTTGGTCTTTCATTGTGAATAAACGGCTCTGAAACTTAATCAAGTGTGTAAAGAGTGATTGATTATCTGTTGAAATTGTGTGTGATGGTGAAGTGTGTGTGCCGCCACCGCCGTCGCTGCTGTTATGGAGTGTGTGTTCCTGTCAGGAGTGTGGAGTAGATGACCTGCTGTTTGCTGATCTGAGGTCTGTGTGTGTGCATCCAGTGCTGAACACCCAGACACGCGTACTGAACCTCCCCCTGAACACACACACACACACACACACACACACACACACACACACACACAGAATTATTAGAACAAGAGCACCATGTAGATCAGCTTGTGTTTTCGCTGTTGTGTGTGTGTGTGTGTGTGTGTGTGTGTGTGCGTGTGTGTGTGAGACTGACTTACGGTCTCCTCAAGAGCATCTGCTGTCCAGCGGCCTGAAAAATAACACAAGATCCCCGATTTAGAGGAAAACAGCATTTATGTGTGTGTGTGTGTGTGTGTGTGTGTGTGTGTGTGTGTGTGTGTGTGTGTGTGTGTGTGTGTGTGTGTGTGTGTGTGTGTAATCCTAAATCTCACCTTCCTCTGACACTGTCTGCAGCTCCAGACCTTCTGAAACACACACACACACACACACACACACACACACACACACACACACACACACACACACACACACACACACACATGCGCGGCTGTTGTCAGGCAGGGTGATGTTGTGTTAGGGTTAGAGTTCAACACAAGTGTAATGCAGCTTTAAGATCACCCGCCCACCCGTGATCTCCTCAAGGACTAACCTAATGTGTGACAGCACTGACACACACTGGTGACCAACACACACCCTGTCCTGAGCTGTGATTGAGGATTTGATCTGACTCATGTTAGGATCAATAATGATCCTCTGCTGTTTAATCAGACTCTCCTGTTTACAGAGTTGTGTTCCTGCACTGAATGTTTCCTCTGTGTGTAAAACAGACGGACTTCAGACAGCAATAGTTAGATGAGCTCTTCATCCGCTCGCATTACTCGTTTATTACTGTTGAACACCTTTATCCTCCATTATTACTGTATCAGTGATTTAGTAATGGAGGATGGTGGAGGATGAGTGCAGGTGAAACACACACCTGTCCCTCTCCTGCTGTTCTCTTTAGCTTTACACCTGGTGTTTCTGCTCATCAACACAGACAGAAGACACACACACACCATCGCCAGCACACACAGCACCGTCAGGACCAGCACCACTACTGAAACACACACACACACACACACACACACACACACACACACACACGCACACACACACACACACACACACAGTAAACTCACTGCCATTCTGAACACAAATCTGGAATGAAACATTGATTCTCGATGCAGATTCACAATATGATATGAAGAGCTGAACACAGCAGTACAGCAGAGCGGGGCATCAGCAGGTCTTACAGTGCTGCTGGAGTCCAGGAGTGCTGCTCTCAGTGTCTGCTGCTGCTGCTGCTGTCAGAAACACACACACACACACACACACACACACACACATCTCACTGTCATATACGGCATCTGGACCATTATATTAGCTTTATTATTCTGTGTGTGTGTGTGTGTGTGTGTGTGTGTGTGTGTGTGTGTGTGTCTGTGTGTGTGTGTCTGTGTGTAATGTTTTGAGAAATGGAGCTATAGATTCAAGAACTGTGTGTGAGCATTTTAAAAAACAGTAAGATGCTGATCTACAGCCTGTGTCTGAAACCACTGATTCACTGATTCACTAGAACCATGATTCACTAAATCCCTGATTCACTGATTTACAGATTCACTGGTTCCATGATTCACTGATCCCCTGATTTAACGATTCACATGTTCATTAGTTCCATGATTCATTGATCCTCTGATTTACTGATTCACTGATTTCCTGATTCACTGGTTCCATGATTCATTACTCCCCTATTCCCTTATTCACAGTCACTGAGTCACTTATTTTCTAATTTCCAGATTCCCTGATTGCCTGATTCTGATTCACTGATTCACAGATTTATTCATTACATAATTCACATATTCCCTGCCTCACTGATCACCTGATCCCTAGATTTGCTGATTTACTGATTTACAGATTCAGTGATTCACTCATTCACTTATTTCCAGATTCCCTGATTGCCTGATTCTGATTCATTGATTCACAGATTTATTGATTACCTAATTCACAGAATCACATATTCCCTTATTCTCTGATCCCTTGAGTTTCTGGTTCTGTTTCCCTCATTCGCTGAGTCCAGTGGTGTGTGTTTGTGTGTTGTGTTTGCATTGTGTGTTTGTGTGTTGTGTGTGTGCGCTGTGCGGTCGTGATGGACCTGCAGTGACCGTCAGCACCGCCGTCTCTCTGTTGTTGCACAGGTAGAGTCCGGAGTCCTGCGTCTGCAGCTCAGTGATGCTCAGGTGTTGTGCGGTGTGTGTGAATCTGCCCTGTGGGTCGGATCTCTCCTTCTTCACTGTGTGGTTTCTGAAGAGCGTGGAGATGAACTCTTTCCTGGAGTCTGGAGAGCGTCTGAAGGCCCACCTCTGCTTCAGCTTCTCTGAGGACCTACAGGACAGGTACACGGTGGAGCCTTCGACAGCACTGATGCTCTGAGCTGAGACACACACACACACACACACACACACACACACACACACACACACATTTATAATCATAAATATACCCTACACAATGTATAATACACACTATAGTTGAAGAAAACCACAGTATTGGCTGATTTGCTTACATTACTACAGTTGTGTTACCATAGCAACTGTAGAATCACTACAACAGATCAATTACTATAGTTGTTGTGTTACCATAGCAAACAGTAGAATCAACACAACAGATCATACTGTAGTTGTTGTGTTACCATAGCAACAGTAGAATCATCACAACAGATCAATTACTGTAGTGTTTGTGTTACCATAGGCAAACAGTAGAATCATCACCAACAGATCAAATTACTGTAGGTTGTTGCATTACAAATGCAACAGTGATATCATCACAACAGATCATTACTGATAGTGTTGTGTTACCATAGCAACACCACAACAGATCAATTACTATAGTTGTGTTACCATAGCAACTGTAGAATAACCACAACAGATCAATTACTATAGTCGTGTTACCATAGCAACTGTAGAATAACCACAACAGATCAATTACTGTGGTTGTTGTGTTACCATAGCAACTGTAGAATCAACACAACAGATCGATTACTGTAGTTGTTGTGTTACCATAGCAACACCACAACAGATCAATTAGTATAGTTGTGTTACCATTGCAACTGTAGAATAACCACAACAGATCAATTACTATAGTTGTGTTACCATAGCAACTATAAAGTCACCACAACAGATCAATTACTCTACAGTAAGTACTTTAAATTACTATAGTATTTTGTTGTGTGGATAATAAATGTAGTAATTAAGACTATTTTGTTTATAAAGGGAAAATAATAAATATAAACTTGCAGTGCAATAATAAAAGTTTGAATTCTGACTTTATTTCTTACAATTATATATATAAATATGAGCGTAAGTAAAGAGTCAGACTCACCAGAGGTCAGAAAAAAGGATAGATGCAAGAAAAGGTTACACTGCATTTTTCTTTTTTAATGATTTATTTATTTACTTGAGCTGGACATGTAGTCAGAATGATTAGCTGTTATCCTGCACTGGTGGTGTGTTTTGTCCATTTATGACAGGTTTGAGTGTGTTTGTGCATCAGGACAGCACACAGACCAGCGGAAACACACTTACACAGCCATCCACAGCACTGTTGAGTATATAACAGCTCATTCCTGCTCTGAGGTGATCTATGAACACACACACACACACACACACACACACACACACACACACACACACACTGATGCTGACTGTACTTCCTGCTGCTATTTATTCTTCATCAGGATCCTCTGACTCTGTGTTTCTGTCTCCTCCACTAGCTTATTTTAGAGGTTGTGTCTGGTTAGGAATTAAACCCTGAATATGCCTGTAGCGTTATTAAACAGCACGTGTTTAGATCAGAACTGACCCAACAGCTTCACTCAGAAACATTTAGGAAAACTGAAGGCTGTGGTAATGTGTTGATCATGTCACAGCTGATTACTGATGGTGGATTCTTCATTATTAAATCAGGATCTATATATATATATATATAATAAATGCCTTCATGTGTCTGTAAGAGTGAAAGCTTCTCTAATACAGATGTGGACGATATAAAGACAAGAGCTCCAGCACAGTGTATATGACAAATCATTCAGTGTCTGTGTTCTGCTTTACATGATCCTCCGAGAAACAGATGAAGCAGAGTATCATAACTAATAATACTGAGTGGTGTGTGTGTGTGTGTGTGTGTGTGTGTGTGCGTGTGTGTGTGTGTCCTACCTGAGGTGTCCTGTGTGCTCAGATGTGGAAAGCTGAGTAAAGAGCAGAGCAAGATCATGATCATCATCTCTGAGACTGAAGCAGCGGATCTGCAGACGGAGACACTTCTGGAGTTCCACATCAGTGCGTGTGTGTGTGTCTGTGTGTGTGTGTGTGTGCTTTAGTTTGTGTTGACACACAGAAGGCCACCAGGTGTCGCTCACACTCCAGTGTCTGACTGATCCAATAGTATCTGGATGCAGCCTTTATGATGCAAGCTGAGATTGCATTACTCAGCGATGCAATGTCAGACGCAATGCACTAAATGGAGAGAGTGACGTCACTGTAAGGTAGGGTTAGGTGAGCCCATTAATAAGCATTGGATGCAGCTCAGATTGCACCAGGCCTCTCAACTGATCAGGAATCAAAATCATTGTTATATCAGTTTTATTGCAAATTCAATTATTTTTTTCTGTCACATCTGGGTTCTTCAGCTCGACAGGTGTGTGTGTGTGTGTGTGTGTGTGTGTGTGTGTGTGTGTGTGTGTGTGTGTGTGTGTGTGTGTGTGTGTGTGTGTGTGGGTGTGTGTGTGCGTGCGTGCGTGCGTGCGTGCGCGTGCGTGCGTGTGCGTGTGCGTGTGTGTGTGTGTGTGTGTGTGTGTGTGTGTGTGTGTGTGTGTGTTAATTTGGAGGGGTATGGGCTCGACTCCTCTAAATAAGGCATGATGGGCTCACCTGAAAACATGACTTGTGAAATGTTGGGGTCTCAGATATAAACAATCATGTTATTTTGACTTGTGGTTTCAGTATTGTGTGATGTGATCATGGATTATTATGTGTTAAAGTGCTAAAAGATCATTCATTCATTCATGCATGACGGCGACTCCACCTGTGAACTCCACCTGCTGTTCTTGTCATGAGCATTAAGGTGTGTGGGGGCGCTGCGGAGCAAAGTCCACACATGTTAAAGACAGACAGCCTCATGCTTTCATCTGGACACTGAGACACTGAGTATTCATTTCCAGACACGTGATGTGACGTTGTGCTTTGTTTAATCGGCTCCATACAGTAGACCAATACAATGCTGTTTTAAACACCGCGACACTGCTGTAAACATGTTAAGCTGAGAGCAGGTAAACCTGACGAAACTCTCCCACTGCTGTTTCTGTCATTGTCCAATTCATGATTCTGTTGTACCGGAGTGGAAGAGAGATGCCAGGCCACTGTACAACACAGCAGCATGTGCTGACCTCATAGTGCCCTCAGAGCGAAGAGAAGAATGACAGGCCACAGGACCAGGTTATGTATTCTGATGTCAGTGAAGCATATTGGTGTGGGTATATTCCTCTCACAGAAGCACTGCAGGTGATGTTAGTAAAGCTCGTAGACACACTGTACGGTGTCTTGAGAAAGCCGAGTTAAATAATTAAAGTCGTTTGAAAGAAGTTTGAAAGAGTCAGCATAGACAGAGAACCACATGTATGTTAGCATGATTCTAGTATGGATTGGCATGTTTCTTGCTAAGTGGCTGCTAAGGTGTCGCTAGGGTGTTCTGAGTGGTTGCCAAGTTGTTGCTAGGGTGTTCTGAGTCATTGCTAAGTTCTTAGGTGGTTGCTAGGGTATTCTGAGTGGTTGCTAGATGGTTGCTAAGACGTTGCTAGGGTGTTTTGACAAGTTGTTAAAGCATTGCTAGGCAGTTGCTAAGGTATTCTGAGTAGTTGCTGAGGCGTTGCTAGGATGGTTGCTAGGGTGCTCTGAGTGGTTACTAAAGCATTGCTAGGGTGTTCTAGGTGGTTGCTAAGGTGTCCCAAGTGGTTGCTAGGCAGTTGCTAACATAAATTACCATGGTTCTTGTATGAATTAGCATGTTGCTAGCATGTTTTTAGCATAAATTAGCATGTTGTTAGCATGGTTCTATGATGAATTTACATGTGGCCAGCATGTTACTAGTAAACTAGCATGTTGCTAGCATGAATGTAATAGGTATTGACATGTTCCTAGTATGTTTATAGTATGAATTAGCACATTGCTAGTATGGATTGGTATGTTGTTAGTATGTTTCTAGTATGGATTGGTATGTTGTTAGTATGTTTCTAGTATGGATTGATATGTTGTTAGTATGTCCAATGTAAAGTCAATAGCGCTTTTTATAGTAGAGTGGGGGAACTATGACGTCACCTTGTAGGCTAATTGGCTGCTAGCATAAAACTGGTTCCCTCAATAAAATCCCCATAGGATTTTCCCATAGGCTTTTCGAAGACTGCGAATAATAAGCTGTGTTCAAACACTGTTCATTACTCTTACAGGTTTTGTCCAGCCGGATAATCCTCACACCAAAATACAACTGAGCACTTTGAGCATCTTAAATGCAAACCCTAGAGCTGAAAAGCTAACATTAGGCTATAAACAGACTACAGAGCCTTCAGGACGCTCGCCTGTGACGTCAGCACCACCCTGCTATAGACAACTTATCACACTTATTATTAGAAATATGCTCCATGACCACGATTTACTCCCTCAGTTTATTACATTATAATCAACACTGTATATTAGAAACAAATAAATAAGCAAAAACACATCTTTATAGATCTAAGTGCCTTCTGGATAGTTTTTAACGTGGGAAATACATTTTGATTTGCTTTATGGTGGATATAAAAGTTTTAAAACTGTAAGTATAAATGTGCCTATATAGTATTATGATAAGACACATTTAAATATGTTTATCGCTCGCTTACCAACATTCAGTATTCTTTTACGTAAAGTACAGTGATAAGCAGCCCATACAGTCACATCTGCTGTACATTAAGGAGGAGTGTAAACACTGCAGTTATGACAGAGTTTAATGTGTTCAGATGAAGAAAACATGAGGAAAACTCA
Source organism: Danio aesculapii (assembly GCF_903798145.1). Taxonomy (NCBI): domain Eukaryota; kingdom Metazoa; phylum Chordata; class Actinopteri; order Cypriniformes; family Danionidae; genus Danio; species Danio aesculapii. The sequence goes on from NC_079453.1 coordinate 51,489,886, forward strand.
CTTGATCCTGTTCAAATGAGAGATAATATGTGTGTATTTTACACATTTATTCACATGTTTACATCACTGAGAGCAGGACAGAGACAGGCTGCACTGGTCAGCTGTATCCCCATAATATCGTTTAATTAAAATAAATGATCAATAAATGAATCTGTCTCGACAGTCTTTACAAGTGAAGGCATTATCTACACACAGTAGGAATTCCCAATCAGAAAAATACTATTCATGAAAATACTTCAATCACAGACAACTCCAAATGCCCAACACAAGCGAGCTGCACTCCAGACCAGGTCAGCTTGATGATGTATAATGTCTCCAACACCGCCTGTAGTCTCCTTTAGTAGCTTGATAGCAGCCGTCTTTATAAAGAAGCGTCACCGATTTAATAAATGAAGAGTGAGCTGTAGCTGATGTGTTTTATCTTGTAGAATAAAATGTGAATGTATCGAGTTTGTGTTAGCCACGGACCTTATTTAAGCCATTTTACTGAAACCCCATTGACTTTGGGACGAGGGAACCGGAACTGCTAATATGCTAACTCGCTTCCGGGTTTTTGCATACAAATTGGCATCATAGTTCCTCCACACTATGGAGGTCTATGGGACAGTTGCTAAGGTGCCGTGAGTGGTTGTTAGGGTGTGGCTAGTAAATTGAAAGGTCATCAGTGATTGGTAGTCTTGAGTTAAATGAGCCCAACCCTGACAGTCTGGCACAAAGTTATGAGGTCATAAAGTTTGGTCCAATGTTAAGTCAATGGGACTTTTCTGAATTTTCCGGGTCAGTTTTGGGAAAACCGTCAGTCGGATCAGTTGGAAAAGATAAAGCAACTTAATTCAGTGTAGTGTGGAGGTTTAGAGTTAGTTTGGTGAAGAAGACGGAAGAATAATAACAGTGTATAACAGTATGCTGGCTTACTCAAGCCACCATAATAAGACAACCGTGTAAAGCTGCTGTAGTTTGAGCATGTCAAAATAAATCCCTCACATGATATTTTCAAGGGGTCAAAGAAAGTTACTGATGGAAAACAAGTCTAAACATCAAACTCCTGTGCTGGGTTAATGATAACTGACGCTGCAGTTCAGTGATCCCCCTTCTCCATCACTGACTAACTACTGAAGATCATCATCAGAACAGCGCATTTACACTGCTGTGTGTGTGTGTGTGTGTGTGTGTGTTCCGTGCACCCACACTGAACTCAACTGAACTGCTCTGCTCGTGCTCATGCTAGACTCCACGTGACAGCCCACTCCTAGTCACGTGACCCGCGCATGTTGTGTAAGTGATACAGAATTGGACCCTTAACACTACTAATATCGCTGTAATGACAGTCTGCTCCTCCGCCGGTTCTGCTGTGACGGGCTCTGGCTAACAGTAGAAGACCCGCACTGATATAATTGACCTGCGTGTGTCACTGAAACAACGGCACAATTATCTGCGCTTTTATTGGCCCAAACTCCTGTCAATATCTAATGGATACTAAACGCATTTTTATTGGCTCCTCCAGCTGTCATTCACAACTTCACCCCGCCTTCCTGCTAGAGAATCACACCATTGGCTCGTCTGTCACCCAATGGCGTTTGTTCTGGCTCTCCAGAGGCCAGGCGTCCTGCTAACAACGCGTTCCACGAGCCCCATTGGCTGAGCAGAACAAAAAGAGGCGGGGTCTGTTAAGGAAATTAGTTTCCTTGTCTGTGTGTGTCAACCGAGCGACGGTGCGGTTATGGAGAAATAAACCGATAAAACAGGCGAATAACCCGCTCCAGTGACCCGCTGCTGCTGCCCGGGCCGCCCGAGGCCTGATCTGCCGATGTGAGATCGCCGTTTCCCGCAGGAGGAGTGATGATGACCGCGGAGCTGCTGCTGTCGGAGCCGGACAGCCGCTTCTGCGCCGATAACCTGCTGACCAGCGCGGACTGGGGTAAGTTACAGCCGCCGGGGAGGCCTGAGCGCCGGGCACCGAGAACCATCAGCCGTTGATGCCACAGTACTGGTCCAGAGTCAACCAGAGACCGCTCCGGAGTCACTCCAGGCCCCGTGTTCCGCACACGCACACGCACACGCACACGCACACGCACACGCGCACACACACACACACACACACAAACACACACAAACACACACACGTATCTGATGAAGAGCTGTACAGAGTCTCTCAGGTCCGCATTTTCTGCTGTTTGTCCCGTCGCTGTGCCGTTGTTATGGTGTTTTGAGTGGGCTTTAGTGAGCGTTGGGGTTGCTAGGGCGTTGCTATGGTGTTTTGGTTGGCTGTTTCATTGCTAGGGCGTTGCTATTGTGTTTTGGTTGGCTGTTTCATTGCTAGGGCGTTGCTATGCTATTTTGGTTGGCTGTTTCATTGCTAGGGCGTTGCTATGGTGTTTTGGTTGGCTGTTTCATTGCTAGGGCGTTGCTATGGTGTTTTGGTTGACTGTTTCATTGCTAGGGCGTTGCTATGCTATTTTGGTTGGCTGTTTCATTGCTAGGGCATTGCTATGGTGCTTTGGTTGGCTGTTTCATTGCTAGGGCGTTGCTATGGAGTTTTGAGGGGTGCTGGTGGTTAATTATGTCATTGCTAGGGCGTTGCTATGGTTTTTGAGGGGTCCTGATGTGCCATTGCTAGGGCGTTGCTATGTTTTTTTTTTGGTGGTGAGTTTTGGCACGGTTAGGGTGTTGCTATGGTGCTGTAAGTGTTCTTGAGTTCAGTCATTGTTAGTGTGTTATGATGTTCTAGTGTGTTGGGTCATTGCTATGGTGTTTCGTCTGGCACTGGTGGGTAGTTATGCCACATCTCAGGTGTTGTTATGGTGTTAATAAGCTGTAAGTAAGCAAATTTAACTTAAATATTGACTCAATTTAACCATCATCATTAATAAATAAATAATTATAAATAATTAATATTCTGGGATGCGTTCACTTTTTAGGAAGGTTACTAAACCAGTTTTATAAACCGGCCACCTGGTGATTTATGCTATTGTTAGGGTGTTGCTAAGATGTTTTGAGAAATCATAGCGAGCAGTGGTTGCTAAGTGCTAAGCTGTTGCTATGGTGTTTTGAGCAGTCATGCGGCGTGCTGTGGTTGTTAGGGTGTTACTAAGGTGTTCTGAGTGGTCATGCGATGTGGTGTTGTTGCTACGGTGTTCTGAGTGGTCATGCAGTGCGCTGTGGTTGTTGGGGTGTTTTAAGAGGTCATACGGTGCGCAGTGGTTGTTAGGGTGTTGCTATGGTGTTTTGAGAGGTCATACGGTGCGCAGTGGTCGTTAGGGTGTTGCTATGGTGTTTTGAGAGGTCATACGGTGCGCAGTGGTCGTTAGGGTGTTGCTATGGTGTTTTGAGAGGTCATACGGTGCGCAGTGGTTGTTAGGGTGTAGGTGTAAGTGCTTCAGAGCAGTGTGTCACTGTGAGCGGTGTGTGAAGGTTTGTTTGTGTAAGCTGAGATGATGTGCAGTGTGTAAGAGATCCGCAGGTTTAGCGAGCGTCACACACTCACCTGTCCTCCATCACACAAAGCAGCATCACCTGAAGGCTGCAGCGCGTCTCTTTTTACATGTACTCACTGCTGATCTGTGTGTGTGTGTGTGTGTGTGTGTGTGTGTGTGTGTGTGTGTGTGTGTGTGTGTGTGTGTGTGTGTGTGTGTGTGTGTGTGTGTGTGTGTGTGCTGATAGAGGCCCGTCTGCTGGAGGTTTACTGGCTGCTTTATAAATAAGAGAGTTGTGGAGGTCTGAAGTGTTCAGTGCAAACAGACACTTCCTTTAGAGCACACCAATCAGAACACACTGGGCCAGCTGACCAATCAGAGCTCATGCTGAATGAGGATGTAAACAATAAAGAGGAAGTATGAACCCTTTACAGTGCACAGCAGCCCATAAACACAGCTGAAGTCCCTGAAAGCAGCAGACGGAGCCGCTGTGCCTCTGCTCACAGTAAATGTCCCCATAATGCACATTCACATCTGTGTTCTGCTTTCAGACGCCTGCCTGTACCAGTGTGAGGATATGGAGGAGGAGTTCACAGGAGAGCTGAAATATGACACCTCGGTACGCACACACACACACACACACGCACACACACTTATCTCAGTGTGTGTTTTCTACATTGTGTTATAAATCAACCATGGTCACACACACACACACACACACACACACTCGCTGTTGTGTATGTTTTAGCACATGACAGTTTAAGCCTCAATCTGACAGCAGCGGACTGTGTGACTGTTCATGTGTGTGTGTGTGTGTTTAACCTGTGTGTGTGTGTGTGTGTGTGTGTGTGTGTGTGTGTGTGTGTGTGTGTGTGTGTGTGTGTGTGTGTGGTGGGTGTGTTTCAGCTGGACAGTGATCTGGTCCTCACGCTGGACCCTGATGACCTCACATCCCCATGGAAGAACCTGGAGCTGGACCTCACAGGTGTGTGTGCGCGTGTGTACGTGTGTGCGTGCGTGTGTGTGTGAATGCAGCACCTGTAGTGTCAACAATGGACAAACACAACACTATCCACTGTATACGTTATGCTCTGCAGTCTGTTTGTCCAGCTGTAGCTCCGTGTTTACTCGTGTTTATCTTGTGAAGCGCTGTAGAGGTCAAGAAGACGTCACTAAATAATCCCCGTGTTGGCGTAGGTTTCCTCCGGGTGCTCCGGTTTCCCCCACAGTCCAAACACATGCGCTATAGGGGAATTGATCAACTATATTGGCTGTAGTGTATGTGAATAAGTGTGTATGGGTGTTTCCCAGTACTGGGTTGCAGCTAGAAGGGCATCCGCTGTGTAAAACATATGCTGGAATAGTTGGCAGTTCATTCCACTGTGGTAACCCCTGATTAATAAAGAGACCAAGCTGAAGGGAAATGACTGAGTGAATGAATGAATGAATGAATGAATGAATGAATGAATGAATAGGGATATCAGTTATTTACTTACGTGCGTAATAAAGGTGCTGTTTACTGTGGGTGTGTTTGTGTAGTTCAATATGTGTGTGTCTATGTAGTGTGTTTGTGTAGTTCAATATGTGTGTGTCTATGTAGTGTGTTTGTGTAGTTCAATATGTGTGTGTCTATGTAGTGTGTTTGTGTAGTTCAATATGTGTGTGTCTATGTAGTGTGTTTGTGTAGTTCAATATGTGTGTGTCTATGTAGTGTGTTTGTGTAGTTCAATATGTGTGTGTCTATGTAGTGTGTTTGTGTAGTTCAATATGTGTGTGTCTATGTAGTGTGTTTGTGTAGTTCAATATGTGTGTGTCTATGTAGTGTGTTTGTGTAGTTCAATATGTGTGTGTCTATGTAGTGTGTTTGTGTAGTTCAATATGTGTGTGTCTATGTAGTGTGTTTGCGCAGTTCTTTGTGTGTGTGTGTGTGTGTGTGTGTGCAGGTCAGTGGTCCTCAGCAGCAGGACTCTGAGCATCACACACTGATGTTTGGAGACTGCTGGTGCTGAGATCAGAAATGTAGATCCTCTGTGCTGTTATCTGACTGTGTGTGTGTGTGTGTGTGTGTGTGTGTGTGTGTGTGTGTGTGTGTGTGTGTGTGTGTGTGTGTGTGTAGGAGATCTGTCCATCTTGAGGGATGAAGCGACTGTAACTCAGCCTCTGCCGGTGGACATGTGTGAGTCTCTGCTTCTGTACTAATAACCCGACACACACAGAGCCTGCGCGCGCAGAAATACACAGATCTTTAACCCATCACCGAGTCGTTTACCTGTGTAAATGTGTGTTTATTGAGTTGTTAATGTGAGTCAGATGATTGACTAATATAAGTGTGTTCAGTTGGTGTGTGTGTGCGCGTGTGTGCGCGTGTGTGCGCGTGTGTGCGCGTGTGTGCGTGTGTGTGTGTGCAGTCCTGTGTTCTGTCGTTCAGCAGATTATATCAGACCCTCTTTACTAAATGAGTGGATCTGGATGTGTTTACAGTGTAAACATTAAGAGTTCAACAGCTGCTCTTATTATCATCATCATGTCGTATATTAGTTTAGTGATGATCCTCCTCTAATAATCCAGCAGAATTCTGCAGCTTTTCTACTAAATTCTCAGCAGAAACAGCAAGAAATGTCAGCAGGTTCTGTCTGGCCCTGCTAATAACTGCTGAAACCATCAGTGCAGGGTTCTAGACTGCGGTGAGCTGACTCTGTGCTCTGTAGTTTTCCAGGTGAAGACGGAGCCTCCATCACCAGCCTCATCTCTGACCTCTGACAGCTCCATCCCGGCTGTGTGTGAACCGCAGGTACGCACGCTCACACACACTCTCACTCACTCATTACTGAGACTGGGTGTGTTTCCCAAACAACGCTGTAACTCGTGGCTGAACTATCATAGTACGATGCATCGTTTGGGAAAAGGGCGATGTAGT
>NC_079453.1:51496415-51540823 GCF_903798145.1 Danio aesculapii
AGAGAGAGCTAACCAGGTAACCAACCCTCACACAGTCCAGCGGCAGCAGATCGCAGGTCTGAAACAAAACACACACACACACACACACACACACACACACACACACACACACACACAAATAAATAAACACTCGCTTGTTAGCAGGTTAGCAGCTCCATCCAGCAGCGCTACTAACCATAACCAGCGCTGACCAGCAGCTGAGGGAAGAGGAGTTTGGCCCAGGGTGGGTTAGTTTAAACCAGCAGCTCTCTCTCTCACACACACACAGATGACTAGTTAAGCAGCACACAGGACAAGCGTTAGAGAAGCAGCCTATCTAGTGCCCTCACCTGCTCGTGTGGAGGCGCATACTCTCTGGCCGAGCATCGGACTGTTTCTGCGGCGGAACACAATGAGCTTCCGTGTTTCTGCTGCTCAGCTCTCTCAGCGAGCCGTTTCCGACACCGAGAGGCTGATCCCGGTCCCTCAGCCCTCCAGCCGCTCAATCCCCGCCGTGTGGATCCGCAGGCCGGTGTGCGGGAGCGCAGCGGCGGATAAACGTGTCTTTTGTTCGCGCTCCGCTATTGTGCTGCTGCGCGTCTGATGGCGGATCCGCGTTCATTCAGCAGCAGACGCGGGAAACGGGCCAGATCCTCTGACAGGACGCTGACGCCATCACGCGCGATCCTGCTCCCCGAAATCCAAATAAATAAATAAATATGGTAAATAAAAAATATGGAGAGTAAAAAAAAAAAATACCAAAGCTCCTCCCAGTCCTCTGGTCACCGCCGAACGGCACTATGGGAAATGTGGTCCGCCGGTGCCCTACCCAAAACATCCGCTTTCAATATTACAGCAGATTTAAAATAAAACAGACAAAATTATAGAATAGCTGTTATTAAAAATATATTCATCTTAAAAACAACAATAACACTAACAACAATAACAAGATTTATTTACTTTAAAGTTTGCGGGTTCTGTCTAGTTTATTGTGCTGTGGAATCAGCTGAAAGAACAGTGTGTGAACAGAGCTAGCATTAGCGGCTAACACACACACACACACACAGGGAGAGAGAGAGAGACACTGACACACACACACACACCGGCTCCCTCTACAGCTGCTGTGAAACGCACACACACTCTCTCTCCCCCTCAGAGCGCAGCTCCCGAACACACCGCGCTGTTTGCTCTGCAGAGGCCGAAGATGATCAAGCTTTTCTCGCTGAAGCAGCAGAAGAAGGACGAGGAGTCAGCCGGCGGGCCGCGCGCGGGGGGCGGCGGGAAGAAGGCGAGCGCGGCCCAGCTGCGGATACAGAAGGGTGAGAGACACATTCACTCACACTCTCTCGCGCGCACACATACACACGCACACACACCGGGGCCGGTACCGGAGCTCGCACAGCCGCGGGGCCGCCAAACGGGTCGCTGAGGTAAAAAAGCGCTAGCGTTAGCATTAGCCGCGCGCTAACAACATCCGGCGCTCCGCGAAGATTCTGGCCCGTAAAACAAGACAAAACACACGGTTTATACATTCACGGTCCGAGCAGGAGGAGAACACCGATCAACCGTCCAGCTGCTCGGACAACTCTGCGTTTCTGCCCGCGGAGAGTCAAAGTTTGAGTCTCAGTCAAAACACTGAGGCCTACAGACCCGGAGGAGGAGAGCTGGAGCTGCTCACAACCAGAGAAGACCTTCAGCAAAGATCTGCTGTGCTCCACAAACCATCCACACACACACAGCTGCTCACACACACTCACAACAACTGTCAAACTGGGGCGAGTGTGTGTTAATACACCTAATCAGAGTCTGGTCCCCATTCAGCAGAAACACCAACACGGAGTGAAACACACAGCCCATATTGATGAGGAGAAACGGCTTTACACACATACACACACACACACACACACACACACACACACACACACTGTTTTAACTGTTAAATCCTAAATCTCCAGGGTTGTGTCTTCAGTGAAATTAATAAAGCACAGTTGTGTTTTCGGCTGGCAGGGACAGATCTCCTCATGCTTGATTTGTTGCACACCTGTGAGTTTCTTCTGCTGAACACAAAAGAAGATAGTGTGAAGAATGTTGGAGGAATCCGGCACTGCTTTCCACAATGTTTGTTTTTCCTACTCTGTACCTGAAAGTTTGCAGTATTGTTCAGATGTCCAGCTTTGAGGGAAACTCGCAGTGGTTTGAAGATCAGCGGCGTGTAAATGACCACAGGTCTCCTGCGTGAACTGACCCTTTAACTCTCTTGGGAAGCTTGAGTCTTGTTTTAAGACCTGTTCACGCTAAATATGACCGCTGTAACAGTAAAGACGCGGCTTTAAGTATTTATATGAACGTAAACAAAACTGCGGCTGTCATGGCCACAACACATAAACATGCTAACTCCTGATAAACACAGCCGGGCGATGAAGACGTGTAGATGAGCATCATCACCTCCTCTGTGTGCTTCTGCTCATTAATCATGACCCTACTGGCAGTAATTAATGAAATAAAGCAGTTGTGGAGGAGCTGAGAGAGGTGTGTGTGTGTGTGTGTGTGTGAGAGAGAGAAGCTAATGCTGCTGTTTCTCTTGTCAGACATCAATGAGCTGAACCTCCCGAAGACCTGCGAGATCGTCTTTCCAGACCAGGATGACCTGCTCAACTTTAAACTCATCATCTCTCCAGACGAGGTGTGTGTGTGTGTGTGTGTTGTAGGGAGTGTGTGCTGAGGGTCTGCTGTATTGACCGCTGCTCCTCTTCTTTCCTCAGGGTTTCTATAAAGGAGGGAAGTTTGTCTTCAGTTTTAAGGTGAGTGGCGAGTCCGTGTCCAGCTCTCTCCAGTGTGCGATCACTGCTGCACTCATAGTGTTGTGCTTGTTTCTGTAGTTTTCTGATCTGTGAGTGATTTTGTGAAAGTTCCATGTGCTGATCTCTGCCATTGGTTGCGTCAGCGTTGTGGGAAGGTTTTCTGACGTGTTTCTCCTTCAGGTAGGGCAGGGCTATCCACACGACCCTCCCAAAGTCAAGTGTGAAACGATGGTTTATCACCCCAACATTGACCTCGAGGGAAACGTCTGTCTAAATATACTGAGGTATGGTGTGCAGCATCACACTGTTGCTCATCTCCATCTTCTCATTCCAGCTAAACACACACCTCCGGTGAAGATTAAAGCTGACAGAGCAGAGAGAAGCACTAATGCTGGATGTGCTGATATAATCATCTGAAATGTCCACATGAGGGGTTCGATGGTGTTCTCCCACCTGATCAATTGGTTTATTAATCAACTGGGAAATGATCAGCCTGTTTCATCATGTAAACACTGTAAACACGAGCTGGTCTTTCATAATATAAAGAATATTTTGACAGATATTCGACTCTGTGTTCTGGAATTCCTCTCAGGAGGAAGCTGAGCAGCGTGATGAGAAGCTGAAAGACAGATCACTGCTGAACTGTTTTTATTTGTGAATTGAATTCTGATGGTGTAACTCTGCAGTTCACACACAGCTTTACTGCGTTTCAGAGAAGACTGGAAGCCAGTGTTGACGATTAACTCCATCATATACGGACTACAGTACCTGTTCCTCGTAAGTGTTGATCAGTGTTCTGGATCATTCATTATGATCATCACTAGTTCTCGTTTAGTTAAAGAGGATCTGTTATGCAGAAATCATTTTCATAGAGGTTTAACCCCAGTAGTGTGTGTGTGTGTGTGTGTGCACGTGCACGCATCTCCAGCAGCCTCTAATGCTCAACATGAGTTAAGTGTGTTTGATCTAATCAGACTTGATGAAAACTCTGCAGAAACACTTTGATTGACATTCTCCCTATGTACGTGTCATCAGAGGGGGAAAGCTCCGCCTACTAGTGCCCATCTCTCCATCTCATAAGCATAAACAGCAGCCCTGAGTGAGAAGCAGCCGTCTGTCCATTAGCCATTAGAGTGTTTGAGCTGCTGAAGATAATGTCAGCATAGACTAAGAGGATTATAGATGTGGAGTTTTAGATGAACAGAGACAGGAGCGACATAGACTGACAGAAGCGTGAAGCACACACTCACACTGAAGCACACACAGCACTGACAACACACACACTGCTGTTTTACACCTGTCACTATGCATATGCATCTGTAGCTCCGCCCTCTTCTGAAAAGAGCACAATCTCATTTGCATTTAAAGCGACAGTCACTAAAACGCCACAATTAGGATCAAAGCCTGAAAGGGTCAGTTTCAGAGAGTTAGACAGCATGATCTGTGTGAAATTCACAGCTCAAACACACACACACACACACACACACACACACACACACACACACACACTCTAAAGACAGCAGAGACGCATTTACAGCTCATATAAAGGGGCAGAATAGGTCTCCTTTAACCCTGCTGTGTACTCTGAGATATTTTCCAGTTGTTGTTGTTTTGGCTGTGAGGGTGGTGTGTGTTTCTCCAGAGAGAGAGAGTGTGTGTGTGTGTGTGTGTGTTATTAACCAGTATTATGGTGTGCCGGCTGTATCGGTGAAGTGTGTGTGCTTCTTTTCCCGCAGGAGCCCAATCCTGAAGACCCGCTGAATAAAGAGGCAGCCGAGGTGCTGCAGACGAACCGGCGACTCTTCGAGCAGAACGTCCAGCGGTCGCTACGCGGCGGATACGTGGGCGCCACCTACTTCGAGCGCTGCCTGAAATAGTCCCGCGCCCGCCGGCCCTCACGTCCGAGAATGCATTTATCGTTTACATGCGCTGAGATGTACTGACCGACACACTGACCGCTCTCGGGTGTGCGGGACGGTGGCGAGCGTTCACAGGCTGGTCAGTGGTTGTTGCTCAGAGAATTCAGACGTATTTCGCCACTATGCTGGTACCCACTGTTTATTTTTTGCTGAGATTCACATGCTAACTCATCCTCCACTCGACATGAGCGTGCGCGGGGCAGACACACACACACACACACACACACACACACACTTCTCTATTCCATCTCCCAGCTTGAGGACTGATTGGTTTGGGCTTCAGACGGGCTCTGCCCCGCGCCGCACACATCAGCCGTGTTCAGTCGTCACTAATGTCTCTGTCTGCCAGATTATTACAGTAATAGGTTGTGTTTAGCGCTGCATTTGACCAATTCCTGATCACATTTATAAATTGATGGCCGCTGCATTGATCGTCAGCGGTGCACCGGCGGCGGCCGCTGGGATCTGTGTGCTGATTGGCTGTTGGAGAGCGGGGGGGGGTCTGCAGGACGGCGTCGGCGAGGGTTGCGTGATGTTACAATTCTGTTGTGTATATTGAAATCCCAGTTGTTCACGATGACTGCAATATGAATTATGTTAAATAAAATATTGACTTGAATGCCTACAGTTCCAGATGAGTGTGAACTACACACACGCACGCACGCACGCACGCACACACACACACACACACACACACACACACACACACACACACACACTGACTCTACTACAACAATAATAAACTGTTTTATCTGAGCTGGACAATGCTGAATTCACCAGAGCACACTGAGCAGGAGCAGTGTGTGTGCGTGCGTGTGTGTGTGTGCGTGTGTGTGCGTGCGTGCGTGTGTCTATCTGCTGCTTTTGGACAGAAAAACATGGGAAACTCCCTCTAGAACTCTCCTCTGCTGTATGTTTGGTGTCCTGAAGGTGTTCCTCGGGCTGAAGGGCTCATGAACACTGCTGCAGTACAATATGCTGAAGTACACTCATGTACACTGAAGACCTGCTTCATGTCCCCTTTGTGTAGTGTTCTGCAGAGGGATTGGGACAGAGCCATATCAGCAGCCCTCAGTGTGTGTTATAATAGTGCACATCTGCAGGTCACTTCATCAAAGTGCTGACTAATGATGACTTGGCGTCCTGTAGGTGCTGTTCCTCTGGTATTTAGTGTACTGTGGGAATAACACCACACGCTAACCCTAATAAGAGTGCGCTCCGTGTGTTAATCATCTGCTCTTCCTGATCCACACTCGGTCTGACGCGCTCTTGTGATGAACGCAGTTCTCGCTCACTGTTGAGACGTTCCCTCAGTAGGCAGCAGAGCGTCATGATGCTGCGCGTGGGCGGGGCCTATGACGTCAGCGCGTGATATCGTTCCGCGGGCGGGAGTTCCGCGCGGCCTTTTCCTCGCGACAGCGGCTGATGAGCAGAAGCGGTAACCGCGAGAACGGCTCGGCGCTTCAGCATTAGGCGTGGACCGATTTTACCGACCGACTGCACTCGTTCTGCCCACGCGGACCCGTCAGGATGGAGCTGATCACGATCCTCGAGAAGACCGTGTCTCCAGGTAAGCGATCCTCACACGCGCACGGATGCAGTTTCTCCCGCGTGATGACCGGGGCTGAGCCGCTTCCCCGGGTGTGAGCGACGGTTAGCGGGCGGCTAACGCAGCGCAGGCCCGGTCGCTGAACCGCGAACGCGACGCGTTAATCTCCACCCGTCGAGCGGCAAACAGCAGCCGGACCCGCGGCGCGTCAGGGCAGGAGCGGGTTACCGGCCTGCGCGGTATGTCCGGTCTAGGCGCGGTAACGAGTGCTGATGATCAGAGTTCACACACCGACACACGGCTCTACTTCACGGTCGCGCACATGTCGCGTCGCCGCGGGGTTTGTCTCGCCCGCGTTTCTGTTGGTAAAGTTATTAGCAGTTAGCATGCTAGTCAGGAAGTGGCTAGGTGTTAGCATGGCTAGCACTCAGTCATCCTGTGCCGCTGCCTCTGAAAGTTAGCGCGTGTACGGCCGTGTCTAGTTTATACCGACTCTCCCGCCGCTCTGAGCCCGGTAAACTGCTGTGGCCGAGCGCGTTGCGGAGTTTCCCGGTTCTGACGCTCAGCTCCGCGTTTGGCGGGAGAGATTCACCTGCGATCGATCAGAGAATTGACTGATGAATGTGATTGATTTTCAGATCGGAATGAGCTGGAGGCGGCGCAGAAGTTTCTGGAGCAGGCAGCCATCGAGAACCTGGTGATGAAGCAGCACACACACACTTATACACAAACTCGCACACTTTCTCATGAACACACACACACACACACACACACACACACACACACACGCTCTGTTGTATTGTCCGTGTGTAAATTGTTTCTGGATCAGGACTCTGCTGTGTGTGTATAGCTCAGTACTGTGCTGAGATCAGCTCCAGCAGAACACTGGTTCTCCTGCAGGTGTGTGTGTGTAACTCTGTGTTCTGCTTCTCAGCCGACCTTCCTGGTGGAGCTGTCGAAGGTGTTGGCGAACCCGGGGAACACACAGGTGGCTCGTGTCGCCGCCGGCCTGCAGGTCAAGAACTCTCTGACCTCCAAAGACCCGGAAGTGAAGAGTCAGTACCAGCAGAGATGGCTGGCCATCGACACCAGCGCACGCAGGGAGATCAAGAACTACGTAAGGCTGCTGTGTGTGTGAGAGTGACCCTATATCAGAGACCGAATGGGGGAATGCTGATCTCAGACCAGCAGGAGTGTGTGTGTAATCTTCAGGATGCAGACAGGTGAAGTGTGTGTGTGTGTGTGTGTTCAGAGATCAGACACACACTCCTAAATGATGGTGTTCTCTCAAACGGGCTGGACCAGCTGTAGAATGTGGATCTGCAGGAGTTTAGTACTTTCACTTACAGTAGTGCAGCGTTCAGCTTCCCCTGATCACTGACGGAGAATGCAGGAGTGCGTGCGTGCGTGCGTGCGTGCGTGCGTGCGTGTGTGTGTGTGTGTGGGGTCTAAAGGGTTTCTCTAACGTTCTGAACATCAGCGGCTCTATACAGCACTCTGTGTGTGTGTGTGTGTGGGGTCTAAAGGGTTTCTCTAACGTTCTGAACATCAGCGGCTCTATACAGCACTCTGTGTGTGTGTGTGTGTGTGTGTGCGTGTGTGCGTGCGCGTGCGTGCGTGCGTGCGTGCGTGCGTAACCCTGATGTAGATGTGAGCGTCAGCATGGGGAAGTTGAGTGTTCATCTGTAATTCCTCCTCATAACTCTCGCTCTGCTCTTCTGGAGATCAGCCTTTACAGCAGCAGGAGTACAGTATTGATCAGCTGTGGTGTTGAACTGCGGCTGCTTCAGGGCGTACTCACACTATGCTAACCGAACCGTGCCCAGGCCTGTTTCCCGGATTGTTTGAGAAGTGTGAGTGCTCTGAATCGGGCTCAGGCACGGTTCACTTGGCCTGGTTGGAAGAGGTGTGCCAGAGCCCGGTTCAACCCGGTTTGCTTGTGTGTGCAAAACGCCCCAAAGCCTGAAACTGAAAGCGAGACGTGACTTAAGGGACCGTTTGATATAGTTTATTAATCATTCTTACTGTTCACTGAACACTAACTGTCGTAGATTATTAAAGACTCAAACCCCTCACTGCACCACAGCTCCGCACCTTCAGCAAAGCTCCTAATACCAGCAGCACCAGAACTTTATTATTGTTTATGAGCGTCAGAAATGGCGCATCTGTTCAGCGATATGTTTGAGTGTGTCGCTGCAAATCAAATGACGATGATATAACTGAAGAAATCTCCACTGTGCTGAGCGAGAGCGCCTCTGGCCAGCGCATCATCTGACGGAAGCGTGTCCAGGCCCGAATGTAATGTGAGTGCGGGCCATCAGGGGGGACAAGCGTGCTTTGGCCTGGTTCAAGGCAACTGTACATAGTGTGAGTACACCCTCAGTCAGTGTCTCCTGAACATCACTGCAGATAATTACAGTTTAACCTTCAGGAAACAGCAGCACCTGAGCACTGTTCCTGCAGACAGGTGTGTTCATGATGGAGGCGTCACATGCTAGCTCCGCACGCTAGCTGTGTGTGTGAGACGCATCATACACTGCTCTTCATAGTGTGTTTATGTGTGCGCAGCATCAGGAGCAGATGACCACAGGTCACCCAGTGTGTGTGTGTGTGTGTGTGTGTGTGTGTGTGTGTGTGTGTCTGCCGCTGCTGTTGTCCTGCTGTGCAGACAGGACTGTGGAGGTTTGATGGAGGTCTGTGGTAGAGTAAGTAAATTGAGCTTTGGGCTTAAGGCCGGACTGAAACCCCTGCATTATAAAGGTCCAATTCTATTGTTGTACCCCGTCCCCTTACTCTTGGCCCTTGAAACAGAGTGTGAAGGTGAAGGGCTTCAAATGTACTCCTAAGAAATGGGACCGCAGTACAGCCCCTGCACACCTCATCACATGTCATCGCCATCTCAGGACAGGAGTTATTAGGCATTATAGAGCGCCACATTTAGCGCTTTTTATTTTAGCTTTTTTTTTAAAGCACGATGGTAAAAGACGGACACGGTTATGAAGATATTAACACACGTGCTTATTTATTGTAAAAATTCGTAATCATAACAAACAATACTGATTTGTGGCTGGTGTATTCTGGGAAATTTTCCTACCCCTTGGTTTCGAGTGTGTTCCAGAAAAAGCTCTGTTCGAAGGGGTGTGTGTGTGTGTGTGTGTTCTCTCAGCTGTTGTCTGTGTGCAGGTGCTGCAGACGCTGGGCACAGAGACGTACCGGCCCAGCTCCGCATCTCAGTGTGTGGCGGGCATCGCCTGCGCAGAGATCCCAGTGAACCAGTGGCCGGAGCTGATCCCACAGCTGGTGGCCAACGTGACGGACCCCAGCAGCACCGAACACATGAAGGAGTCCACGCTGGAGGCCATCGGCTACATCTGCCAGGACATTGTGAGTGCTCATCCATCTGTCTTTTACACACACACACACACACCTGGCGCTGCTCTGACTCACCTGTTTACTAGGACCCGGAGCATCTGCAGGACAGCGCCAACCAGATCCTTACCGCCATCATCCAAGGCATGAGGAAAGAGGAGCCCAGCAACAACGTCAAGCTGGCCGCCACCAACGCGCTGCTCAACTCGCTGGAGTTCACCAAAGCCAACTTCGACAAGGAGGTACTGACTCGGTGTTTACAGCTGCGCGAGTCTGCAGGACAGTGCTGTACAGGTGCTCTAACACACACACACTCTCTCTCTGCAGACGGAGAGACACTTCATCATGCAGGTGGTGTGTGAAGCCACACAGTGTCCAGACACCAGGGTGTGTATCGCTCTCCCTCAGACTGACACACACACACACACACACACGTCTATAATGCTGAGGGGTTTTACATTCCTGCTGTTTCTGTAGGTGAGAGTAGCTGCGTTACAGAACCTGGTGAAGATCATGTCCCTGTATTATCAGTACATGGAGACGTACATGGGTCCTGCACTGTTCGCTGTAAGTCTGCAGACACGGACACTGGAAGGGGAAGGGGAGTGTGGGAAATCTGCTGAAGGTGCATGTTTTCTGACTTTAGATCACGATAGAGGCCATGAAGAGCGACATCGATGAGGTAGCCCTGCAGGGGATCGAGTTCTGGTCCAACGTGTGTGATGAGGAAATGGATCTGGCCATCGAGGCCACGGAGGTGAGTTTACCTCCTGTAGGGGCACCGCTGCTGCCTCAGCGAGTCTCTCCTGTAGGGGGCGCCGCCGCTGCCTCAGCGAGTCTCTCCTGTAGGGGGCACCGCTGCTGCCCTCAGTGAGTCTCTCCTGTAGGGGCACCGCTGCTGCCTCAGCGAGTCTCTCCTGTAGGGGGCGCCGCTGCTGCCTCAGCGAGTCTCTCCTGTAGGGGCACCGCTGCTGCCTCAGCGAGTCTCTCCTGTAGGGGGCGCCGCTGCTGCCTCAGCGAGTCTCTCCTGTAGGGGGCACCGCTGCTGCCTCAGTGAGTCTCTCCTGTAGGGGGCGCCGCCGCAGCGAGTCTCTCCTTTAGGGGGCACCGCTGCTGCCTCAGTGAGTCTCTCCTGTAGGGGGCGCCGCCGCAGCGAGTCTCTCCTGTAGGGGGCACCGCTGCTGCCTCAGCGAGTCTCTCCTGTAGGGGGCGCCGCTGCTGCCTCAGCGAGTCTCTCCTGTAGGGGGCACCGCTGCTGCCTCAGTGAGTCTCTCCTGTAGGGGGCGCCGCCGCAGCGAGTCTCTCCTGTAGGGGGCGCCGCTGCTGCCTCAGCGAGTCTCTCCTGTAGGGGGCGCCGCCGCTGCCTCAGCGAGTCTCTCCTGTAGGGGGCGCCGCCGCTGCCTCAGCGAGTCTCTCCTGTAGGGGGCGCCGCCGCTGCCTCAGCGAGTCTCTCCTGTAGGGGGCGCCGCCGCTGCCTCAGCGAGTCTCTCCTGTAGGGGGCGCCGCCGCTGCCTCAGCGAGTCTCTCCTGTAGGGGGCGCCGCCGCTGCCTCAGCGAGTCTCTCCTGTAGGGGGCGCCGCCGCTGCCGCAGCGAGTCTCTCCTATAGGGGGCGCCGCCGCAGCGAGTCTCTCCTATAGGGGGCGCCGCCGCAGCGAGTCTCTCCTTTAGGGGGCACCGCTGCTGCCTCAGTGAGTCTCTCCTGTAGGGGGCGCCGCCGCAGCGAGTCTCTCCTGTAGGGGGCGCCGCTCAGGGTTTGTGCTGTTTTTTGTCTGCAGGCCTCAGAGCAGGGCCGTCCGCCGGAGCACACCAGCAAGTTTTATGCAAAAGGAGCCCTGCAGTACCTGGTGCCCATCCTGACGCAGACGCTCACTAAACAGGTAGAGTTGGGGTCAGCCGCAGCTCGCCGTGTTGTTCTGTGACTTGTCGTCATCATCATCATCATCATCGCTGTGCTCTCCTGCAGGATGAGAATGATGACGATGATGACTGGAACCCGTGTAAGGCGGCAGGAGTGTGTCTGATGCTGCTGGCCACCTGCTGTGAGGATGATGTGGTGCCGCACGTACTGCCCTTCATCAAGGAGCACATCAAACACCCCGACTGGCGCTACCGCGACGCCTCCGTCATGGCCTTCGGCTCCATCCTGGAGGGTCCTGAACTCAACCAGCTCAAACCGCTCGTCATCCAGGTACAGCTGAGGCGGAGCTGCTGTGTGTGCGTGTGCGTGCGTGCATGCGCGTGTGTGTGAGAGAGTGAGAGGCTCACGTGTGTGTATGTGTATGTCAGGCGATGCCCACGCTGATCGAGCTGATGAAGGACCCCAGTGTGGTGGTGCGGGACACGACGGCCTGGACTCTGGGCCGCATCTGTGATCTGCTGCCTGAAGCTGCCATCAATGAAATGTACCTGAGCCCGCTGCTGCAGTGCCTGATCGAGGGGCTGGGGGCTGAACCACGTGTCGCCTCCAACGTCTGCTGGGTAATGGACTCACTCACACACACACACACACACGTGTCCACAGCTAATGTGACTGCAGCACCATGTGGTTTGTTTCTGATGTAGGAAGCGGCTCACAGACCAAAGTGTTTGTAAACACCTCTGAGCTGCCATTGGTCAGTGGCAGTTATGCAATCAGTGGGTGTGTCCTTTAGCTCCGCCTTTTACATGCTGCACAGCACCGAGTTACCAGCGGGAACACACTGGAGGGAGCAGCAGAGTAACAGCTGTGTGTGTGTGTGTGTGTGTGTGTGTGTGTTCAGGCTTTCTCCAGTCTGGCTGAAGCGGCGTATGAGGCCACAGACGTGGCAGATGATCAGGAGGAGCCGAGCACTTACTGCCTGTCCTCCTCCTTCGAGCTGATCGTGCAGAAGCTGCTGGAGACCACCGACAGGTAAAGCTGACCACTGCAGAACCTGCTGTATGCTGGATAACAGCAGCTCATATATGGGTCAAAGAGCTGAAACCTCATCAACACTCAGTGTTATCAGCACTCTTCAGGTGTGTGTGAGTGCCTGTTTCCTCTGAGCGGTGTTCAGTCAGCCTGTTTTCTCTCTGATAGGCCGGACGGGCACCAGAATAACCTGCGCAGCGCGGCGTACGAGGCTTTGATGGAGATCGTGAAGAACAGCGCGAAGGATTGTTACCCGGCGGTGCAGAAGACTACGCTGGTCATCATGGAGCGGCTGCAGCAGGTCCTGCAAATGGAGGTGAAGTTGACCAGCACTGCTGATGATGATGATGATGATGATGACTGGATGTGTATTCGTCTAGATCTGTCACACACTGAGCTGTATTAACTGATGATCTGCAGAACTGTACAGTATAATTCGAGTACCGCAGATTACTCTGAGCCTTTAGTGTAGTTGGTCTAATAATCAATGAAACTGTTCTAGCAAGAGAACACACACACACACACACACACACAGCTCAGATAATGCATTCAGGATCATACACACTCACTTCAGAAGTGAACACCCATGGAGAAGAGCTCAGTGTGTGTGTGTGCGTGCGTGCGTGCGTGCGTGTGTGTGCGCATGTGTGTGCGCGTGTGTGCTCCTGTTTTGTGTGGTGGTTGTAATAATCGTGTGTTTTGTGCAGTCTCACATCCAGAGCACATCAGACCGAATCCAGTTCAATGACCTCCAGTCTCTGCTGTGCGCCACGCTGCAGGTCAGTGTGTGTGTGTGTGAGAGTAATTGTGTGCATGTATGAGTGTGTGTTCTGAGCTGTTTGTGCTCCTGCAGAACGTGTTGAGGAAGGTGCAGCATCAGGACGCACTGCAGATCTCGGATGTGGTGATGGCGTCGCTGCTGCGCATGTTTCAGAGCACCGCCGGCTCCGGAGGCGTGCAGGAGGACGCGCTGATGGCCGTCAGCACACTGGTGGAGGGTGAGGAGCAACACACACACACACACACACACACACACCACCACCATCGTCATCATAGACACTCAAACTCCATCACATCTGTCATTATTCTCACCTAATCAGAGTTGTGGTGTCGTTCAGTCTGTCTCCGGCGCTGTCTGCTTGGCTCTACAGCTGAGCGAGACCGATTAAGCCAGATCTTCTGTTTGTTCTCCTCCAGTTTTGGGCAGTGACTTCCTGAAATACATGGACGCCTTCAAGCCTTTCCTGATTATCGGACTGAAGAATTATGCAGAATATCAGGTAATGCTGGAGTACTGCTGTGTGTGTGTTGATGATCGTTCCTCCTGCCGCTCAGAGTTCAGGCGGTTCAGGATTTTAGATCATCATAGAGAAATCTGAGTCTGTTTCACCCAGTGTGTGCCGACCGACGGTCTCCTGTGGCCATGCTGGACTTTGCGGGACTCTACAGCTCTAAACCTGCTGAAGCGACCTGGACACTTAACCTTAAAGCAAAAGTATTGAAGTGTGTGTGTGTGTGTGTGTGTGTGCTGCAGGTCTGCCTGGCCGCCGTGGGACTGGTGTGTGATCTGTGTCGGGCTCTGATGGCCAATATTCTGCCTTACTGTGATGAAATCATGCAGCTGCTGCTGGAAAACCTGGGTGTAAGTAAAGCACCGCTCAGGCCATTACTGCAGCACACTGCTGGACTAAACATGCTTTACATGTACCGCTGCCAGCATCTCCTCTTAAATGCAGAAACAGCGCTGCGGGGCCTGACTGTAGTGTCTGTCTTTATTCTGTACTAATAAAGTAAGTTTCTCTTGGGCTGTTTGTTACTCCATTATCTGCTCTTGTCTCTTTAAAACTTCTCCATCCTCTCAAACAGCCCTTAAATCTCCCGGCGTTAGGGGTTGTATAGTAAAGCAGCGCTTGTCGATCTGAGGGCAATAGCACTGATCAAGCTTTGTTAGATTCAGACTCAGCTGAGCTTAACGCTGAAGTGTGAATAATACACTGAATATGAGCGAGAGCCGACCACAGTGAACACTGCCTGAAGATGTTATCAGCTGACGGAGCCGCTGAAGCTCATCTGACATCTCAAACTAACCCAGAGCGTCAGTCGTGCAGCTGAAGACGGTTCGAGTTCTTCATTTTTGGTCTCGCTTTTATTTTATTTCTTGGTTTGGGGCCCTGATAGGATTTGCCCTACACAAGGCGTTCAGCTGAGAGCCACTGTTTAACTAGACACAAGATGGCCGGCGTGAGGTGAACTGTGCTTAATGAGCTCTGGGTTTGTGTACAGATGTGCACTAATACACCACACACATGATCTGTTCACCACTGTTTCAGTGTTAAAGCTGCTGTAACACGAGTTCAGCACGTAATCGTGTGTGTGTGTGTGTGTGTGTGCAGAATGAGAATGTGCACCGCTCCGTCAAGCCCCAGATTCTGTCCGTGTTTGGAGACATTGCTCTCGCCATTGGAGGAGAATTCAAGAAGTACCTGGACATTGTGCTGGACACTCTGCAGCAGGCCTCACAGGCACAGGTGGACAAGGTGAGCAGATCAACACACACACACACACACACACACTCAACTCTGTGATTTGATTATTTTCTGGCTGATTATTGTTGAACTTAGGTCTATCATTATCTGTCATGATGTGATGTCCTTCAGTCGTGTAGAGCAGAGGTGTTCAGCACAGCTCCATCCTGCAGGATTACCCTGACCCCCCCCCCCCCCCCCCCTACCCCCCTCTGCAGGACTGTGTCCCCCTACAGCAGCTGCTGACTTCTGCTCTGGGATAAACTCTGATCTTTAACAGTTCAATGAGAAGATCTCCAGAGCTGACAGCACACACTGTCTGTCTGTTACTCAAGCTGAGGTGTGTGTGTGTGTGTGTGTGTGTGTCTCCAGACGGACTATGATATGGTGGATTACCTGAACGAGCTGCGTGAGGGCTGTCTGGAGGCCTACACTGGCATCATCCAGGGCCTGAAGGGGGACCAGGAGAATGTACACCGTAAGTGAACACACACACACACACACACACTGCAGCTGTGTACGGCATGTGTGTAACGTGTTCTCCTGCGCAGCCGATGTGATGCTGGTTCAGCCGCGTGTGGAGTTCATCTTGTCCTTCATTCACCACATCGCAGAGGACGAGGACCGATCTGACGGAGTCGTGGCTAATGCTGTGGGGCTCATCGGGTGAGACACACACACTTCTCTCTCTCTCTCTCTCTCTCTCTCTCTCTTTTGACACACACTCGTGCAGTAGTCTGACTCCTGTGTGTGTGTTAGGGACCTGTGCACCACCTTCGGGAAGGATGTGATGAAGCTGGTGGAGGTCCGTCCTCAGATCAATGACCTGCTGACTGAAGGCCGGAGATCCAAAACCAGCAAAACCAAGACTCTGGCCACGTGGGCCGCCAAGGAGCTGCGCAAGCTGAAGAGCCAAGCCTGGTGCGTGACCTCTGACCCCACAAACCTGTGTGTGTGTTAAGGCTGTTCACTCCAGTCTGAGGAGCACAGAACTCTCTGTGTGTGTGTGTGTGTGTGTGTGTGTGTGTGTGTGTGTGTGTAAGGCTGCACAATATATAGTTTGAGCATGGATGTCGCAGTCTGTAGATCAGGCTTATACTTGGGGATGGGTACCGAAGCTCTGTATTTTATTGGTATCGGTGCTACATTATAAAAGACCAAAGTATCAAGCTCTGTTACCGGTTCTGCTGTTGGTACTGGAGAATTCTTGCTGAATGAACATGACTTACAGTAGATTTAACTGAGCAACCTTTTCTAATTTTCTGTATTTAATATTCATCTGCACAGTCGGCTATCTCACATGACGAATGCCCGTCGCAACAAGTTTTCTTGAATAAGTGGAAACGCACGTAATCTGGCTCACTGAAAGGATCCAGTAACTGCAATGAACAGTGTTACTCTGCTCAGCTACTGTCATCCACATCATTATACCAGCAGTCAATCACCTGAGTTAGTCTAATATTAATAGTTTAATAAACACACACATTCAGTTACAATGTCTGCGGTAGCCTAAATAAATCTGATCATACATCAGCCGTGTTTGCTAATATAGGCTAATAATAAACTCTGCTTATTTAGCAACTATAAAAACAGCTTATTTTTTATGCTAGATGCTCAAACTGTATTAAACAGCGTTCACTCCTAAAACACTGTTCACTCTTATGTGAATGAGTTAATGAAAGATCCTAAACATTCTTATTTAACTGCGTTTTACAACCCTGAGAGGGTCTTTTCATCTGCAGAGAGCACAGTAAACCAGGAAAGATCCACACCTCTGCCAGAAGAGCCAAACATATATTTTTCTCCAGAACAATGGTTGAACTGAGAGCTTCCTTTAAACCATTGAACACTCTTACAGGGAAAAATGATTTATTTCTTTTACAATTATTGCTTTTATTTTATATCAAAAGCGTAATATTGTTAGTTCTGTTCATTCATTTCTTTTTCATAAACTCCACAAAAAGTACCGATAAGAGAACCGTTAACGTACCGAAACTGATAAGTGGTATCGATTAAAATTAGTCATACCATTAAAACCTTAATGATACCCATCCCTACCTGTACTGCAGAAGCGCGCGCGCACACACACACACACACACACACACACACACACACACACACACACACACTCCTGATTGGTGGAGTGACTGTTAACCGTGCAGGGCTCAGTATGTGGTAGCCGGCATTTAAAATCACTTGAACATGTCTATAGCAGCATAAACGGATCATCCTGATCGGTTCTGTTAGCGTTCACACTCAGCACAGATGTTTAATGTCCTCAGCACCAATAATGACTTCAGCAACACATCTGAAGCTTTAAACATGACATTTATTCAGAGACCATTCAATTAAACATTAGTCTCTTCCCTCAGAATAGTCCAGAGCTGTAGTGTAACACCGCTCCACATGAGGCCGGGCTGGGCTATGGGGAATCTCTGCAGTTACTCCATATTGAGTTCAGTTAGTCAGGGTCAGCCAGACTGTAAATAAGAAGTGTTCAGTTCAACTTTAACCCCCAGGGCTCACCAGCCTTTGTGGAACTGAGAGCTTCTTCTTGGGTACTGATTAATGTGGAGGGCCACCAGTTTAATACACCTTCTCTAATAACTAATGTAGTCTATTTACTTTATTTACTTTATGTAGTATGCTCATGTTAATAATGAATGATGTGCAGACACTGATCATGTTGATTCTCACAATAGTCAATAATGCTTCAACAGTAGGGAACTGATCAATATTAATATGCAGCTCTTCATTTGTCTGAAGTTTTTAATATATAACCTGTTATGTTCAGTTTTACACCTGTGCAGGTGTGGTATGTGGCGCTGTGGTGAGCTGTTTTAGAACAGGTCTGTGGGTTACCTGGTGTCAGTGGGCATCATGTTGGTGACCCCTGCTTTAATCTATGCGAGCGCTCGTCTCTGAAGCGTGTGCAGATCAGACTCGTGTGCTTATGAAAGACAGAGTACAGTTAATGACCGCTGATGATTGGAGTCTGCGATTCGCTGTTCTTCAACAGGGTCAGTAAACAGTGGTCAGTCAGCGTGTGGAAGGAAATGTCCGCTTATGTTTACACCGCTCTGAAAGGGGCAGTTAAAGGGGGATACCCAACCATCAAACACACTGACTGCCCACTCCAGCGCTGTTGCAGACCGCCTTTACTTTAGTTGAAGACAGATAAAGAGATTTTGAAGTGTGTTATTCTTTCATTAAAATGGCTTACATGTTCCCTATAGAAGAGTAACACACACACACACACACACACACACACACACACAGCTCTGAGTTTACAGCAGCAGTGAATAATGACAGCTGTAGGTTTTGGCTAAACTATTCTGTGATGCAGATCAGGACTAAATCATTCAGATTGTACAGATTATATGTAATCATAAATATTTAAGATGTATATTAAATAACCATGAGGGGGAGTATTCTGAATATCTGTATATTATCAATAACACACACTGACATTCTGGAGAGTTTTTATTAGTGCCAAGATTAAGCTGAAACCGTGTTCACTGTGGCTATTTAAAGAATAATTAAATAAATGAATATACATTTATATTTATTTTAAAATGAACACATGCCATAACACACACACACACACACACATTTATGTATTTATATACTTTATATAAGTGTGTGCTTGTTTTAATTGAATATTTTCTATTTGGCTACTTAAGTGTGTGTGTGTGTGTGTGTGTGTGTGTCCTCTGTCCCTCACACTGCGAGTGTGTGACCGTGCTGTTCTCCTGTGTGTGCAGATCTCCGGCTGTGGAGTTTCTTCTTCTTCTACCAGGACAAATGGAAATGAAAGCCCTGCGGTTCTTCTGTCTTTTAGAGCTGTGGACAGAAGTGCGTGTGCGCTGATGAGTGTGTGTGCGAGTGTGAGAGCGAGTGTAAGAGCGAGAGATTGACACACACCTTCAGTCCAGCTCCAGCAGAGGAACAGCGGCACACACCTCCACCTTCTCCACCTGCCCGCGTTCTCCATCCTGACCCGATCCTCCCCCCCGGCCCGATCAGCTGCAGGACTGACCGTCACACACTGATTAGCAGACGGCGGCCGCGGGAACCTGCTGCTGGAGCCATGATGGCGTGACTGGAGTGTGTGTGTGTGAGTGAGCGGAGGGCGGCGCTGTTTCCGCGTCGTCTCTCAATATTTCAACCAATAATAAATAAAGATGATCAATATCTTGTTTGCGATTGAGTGAGCTGCACTTGCGTTCCCTCAGCGAGCGGCAGTGGAGGCGTCCGGCCTCTCCTCACGGCTGCGTTAGATTATTGGCCTCCTCCTCCTCTGTGTTTCTTTAATAATAGTGATGATTGAGTAATGGTTCTCTTACCGGTGTGTGTTAGTATGGATGTGCGGATGGGAGCTTCACCTGCCCTGCCTAGGGAAGACTATTGCCACTTCAGGCGCAGGCTCCAGCGGAGCGACGGGGATATTAGACACCTCCACACGCGACTTTATTCTCCTTTATTTGTTTTGCAGGAAACTGAGTGCCAAACCCAGCGGTGCAGATGGATTTGAGCTTAGTGTTACTCGTAGAAGATGCGAAATAATAATAATAAACATCACCGGCGTCGACCCGATCAGCATCGATGTGCTTTTGGTTGTAATTTTTTGTTTTTGTTTTCCTCTTGCGGCACTTAATTGGAGTCATTCACCGAGCTTTTAAGAAGACGATGGACAGAATCAGACATTTGTATGAGGTTATATTTTTCCATTGATATGAAAATAAAATTAAATTAAATCTTTCTGCTGTGTGTGTGTGTGTGTGTGTTCACTCTTCAGTAATGTCACACAAACCAGCAGCAGACGTCCACAAGACCAGCTCAGAAAAATAATTTAATAATAAATACAGTTAAATAGCTTACAGCAGACCCACAGGGCACAACATGTGCCAGCTAACGAAATCACAATCGTTCAAAATAAATATTAAATACATAAATATAAAGTCCTGCTGTGTGTGCAGTTAGCGCCGGGACACACTGATGTGACGCAGGCTGCGAAACACGTCCTGCATGAAGCTGCGCAGCTGCCGGAGTGTCACGCGCACACACACCTGCAGCTGGAACTGGCTGAGTGGAGCCGAGAGTGTGTGTGTGTGCGGGAACACCTCAGGACCAGCAGGGGGCACCTGGAGGAGGAGCTGCAGAGCACAGAGAGTGGGTTACACACAACACACACGCCAGTCCATGCTAATATCAGTCAGTACTACACACACTCACCAGCGCACGCAGCTCTGTGAGGTCGTTCAGTAGGTTCATTGGGCTGCAGGGCTCCAGCAGCTTCCGCAGGACTCTGTGATGAAGCTCCAGACCGATGAGCATCCGCTGCACACGCTCCTCCTGCACACACACAATGTTAGACACACCAGTCCACACAAACACCAACACTGCACACACTCCTCCACACACACTTGTGTGTATTTACCGGTGTTTGAGTGTATTTACCGGTGTTAGTGTGTATTTACCGGTGTTGGTGTGTATTTACCGGTGTTGGTGTGTATTTACCGGTGTTGGTGTGTATTTACCGGTGTTAGAGTGTATTGACCGGTGTTAGTGTGTATTGACCGGTGTTAGTGTGTATTTACCGGTGTTAGTGTGTATTTACCGGTGTTGGTGTGTATTTACCGGTGTTAGTGTGTATTTACCGGTGTTAGTGTGTATTTACCAGTGTTGGTGTGTATTTACCGGTGTTGGTGTGTATTTACCGGTGTTGGTGTGTATTTACCGGTGTTAGTGTGTATTTACCGGTGTTAGTGTGTATTGACCGGTGTTAGAGTGTATTTACCAGTGTTGGTGTGTATTTACCGGTGTTAGAGTGTATTTACCAGTGTTGGTGTGTATTGACCGGTGTTGGTGTGTATTTACCGGTGTTGGTGTGTATTTACCGGTGTTAGTGTGTATTTACCGGTGTTGGTGTGTATTTACCGGTGTTAGAGTGTATTTACCGGTGTTAGAGTGTATTGACCGGTGTTAGTGTGTATTTACCGGTGTTAGTGTGTATTTACCGGTGTTGGTGTGTATTTACCGGTGTTGGTGTGTATTTACCGGTGTTGGTGTGTATTTACCGGTGTTGGTGTGTATTTACCGGTGTTAGTGTGTATTTACCGGTGTTAGTGTGTATTGACCGGTGTTAGAGTGTATTTACCAGTGTTGGTGTGTATTTACCGGTGTTAGAGCGTATTTACCGGTGGTAGAGCATATTTACCGGTGTTAGAGCGTATTTACCGGTGTTAGAGCGTATTTACCGGTGTTAGTGTTTATTTACCGGTGTTAGTGTGTATTGACCGGTGTTAGTGTGTATTTACCAGTGTTGGTGTGTATTGACCGGTGTTAGTGTGTATTTACCAGTGTTGGTGTGTATTTACCGGTGTTAGTGTGTATTTACCGGTGTTAGTGTGTATTTACCGGTGTTAGTGTGTATTTACCGGTGTTAGTGTGTATTTACCGGTGTTAGTGTGTATTTACCGGTGTTAATGTGTATTGACCGGTGTTAGTGTGTATTTACCAGTGTTGGTGTGTATTGACCGGTGTTAGTGTGTATTTACCGGTGTTGGTGTGTATTTACCGGTGTTGGTGTGTATTTACCGGTGTTGGTGTGTATTTACCGGTGTTAGTGTGTATTTACCGGTGTTAGTGTGTATTGACCGGTGTTAGAGTGTATTTACCAGTGTTGGTGTGTATTTACCGGTGTTAGAGTGTATTTACCAGTGTTGGTGTGTATTGACCGGTGTTGGTGTGTATTTACCGGTGTTGGTGTGTATTTACCGGTGTTAGTGTGTATTTACCGGTGTTGGTGTGTATTTACCGGTGTTAGTGTGTATTTACCGGTGTTGGTGTGTATTTACCGGTGTTAGAGTGTATTTACCGGTGTTAGAGTGTATTGACCGGTGTTAGTGTGTATTTACCGGTGTTAGTGTGTATTTACCGGTGTTGGTGTGTATTTACCGGTGTTGGTGTGTATTTACCGGTGTTGGTGTGTATTTACCGGTGTTAGTGTGTATTTACCGGTGTTGGTGTGTATTGACCGGTGTTGGTGTGTATTTACCGGTGTTGGTGTGTATTGACCGGTGGTAGAGCGTATTTACCGGTGGTAGAGCGTATTTACCGGTGGTAGAGCGTATTTACCGGTGGTAGAGCGTATTTACCGGTGGTAGAGTATTTACCGGTGTTAGAGTGTATTTACCGGTGTTAGAGTGTATTTACCGGTGTTAGAGTGTATTTACCGGTGTTAGAGTGTATTTACCGGTGTTAGAGTGTATTTACCGGTGTTAGAGTGTATTTATCGGTGGTAGAGTGTATTTACCGGTGGTAGTGTATTTACCGGTGTTAGAGTGTATTTATCGGTGTTAGAGTGTATTTACCGGTGTTAGAGTGTATTTACCGGTGGTAGTGTATTTACCGGTGTTAGAGTGTATTGACCGGTGTTAGAGTGTATTGACCGGTGTTAGAGTGTATTGACCGGTGTTAGAGTGTATTGACCGGTGTTAGTGTGTATTTACCGGTGTTAAGAGTGTATTTACCTGTGTTAGAGTGTATTTACAGGTGTTAGAGTGTATTGACCGGTGTTAGAGTGTATTGACCGGTGTTAGAGTGAATTGACCGGTGTTAGAGTGTATTTACAGGTGTTGGTGTGTATTTACCGGTGTTGGTGTGTATTGACCGGTGTTAGAGTGTATTGACCGGTGTTAGTGTGTATTTACCGGTGTTAGTGTGTATTTACCGGTGTTAGTGTGTATTTACCGGTGTTAGTGTGTATTTACCGGTGTTAGAGTGTATTGACCGGTGTTAGTGTGTATTTACCAGTGTTGGTGTGTATTGACCGGTGTTAGTGTGTATTTACCGGTGTTGGTGTGTATTTACCGGTGTTAGTGTGTATTTACCGGTGTTAGTGTGTATTTACCGGTGTTAGTGTGTATTTACCGGTGTTAATGTGTATTGACCGGTGTTAGTGTGTATTTACCAGTGTTGGTGTGTATTGACCGGTGTTAGTGTGTATTTACCGGTGTTGGTGTGTATTTACCGGTGTTGGTGTGTATTTACCGGTGTTGGTGTGTATTTACCGGTGTTAGTGTGTATTTACCGGTGTTAGTGTGTATTGACCGGTGTTAGAGTGTATTTACCAGTGTTGGTGTGTATTTACCGGTGTTAGAGTGTATTTACCAGTGTTGGTGTGTATTGACCGGTGTTGGTGTGTATTTACCGGTGTTGGTGTGTATTTACCGGTGTTAGTGTGTATTTACCGGTGTTGGTGTGTATTTACCGGTGTTAGTGTGTATTTACCGGTGTTGGTGTGTATTTACCGGTGTTAGAGTGTATTTACCGGTGTTAGAGTGTATTGACCGGTGTTAGTGTGTATTTACCGGTGTTAGTGTGTATTTACCGGTGTTGGTGTGTATTTACCGGTGTTGGTGTGTATTTACCGGTGTTGGTGTGTATTTACCGGTGTTAGTGTGTATTTACCGGTGTTGGTGTGTATTGACCGGTGTTGGTGTGTATTTACCGGTGTTGGTGTGTATTGACCGGTGGTAGAGCGTATTTACCGGTGGTAGAGCGTATTTACCGGTGGTAGAGCGTATTTACCGGTGGTAGAGCGTATTTACCGGTGGTAGAGTATTTACCGGTGTTAGAGTGTATTTACCGGTGTTAGAGTGTATTTACCGGTGTTAGAGTGTATTTACCGGTGTTAGAGTGTATTTACCGGTGTTAGAGTGTATTTACCGGTGTTAGAGTGTATTTATCGGTGGTAGAGTGTATTTACCGGTGGTAGTGTATTTACCGGTGTTAGAGTGTATTTATCGGTGTTAGAGTGTATTTACCGGTGTTAGAGTGTATTTACCGGTGGTAGTGTATTTACCGGTGTTAGAGTGTATTGACCGGTGTTAGAGTGTATTGACCGGTGTTAGAGTGTATTGACCGGTGTTAGAGTGTATTGACCGGTGTTAGTGTGTATTTACCGGTGTTAAGAGTGTATTTACCTGTGTTAGAGTGTATTTACAGGTGTTAGAGTGTATTGACCGGTGTTAGAGTGTATTGACCGGTGTTAGAGTGAATTGACCGGTGTTAGAGTGTATTTACAGGTGTTGGTGTGTATTTACCGGTGTTGGTGTGTATTGACCGGTGTTAGAGTGTATTGACCGGTGTTAGTGTGTATTTACCGGTGTTAGTGTGTATTTACCGGTGTTAGTGTGTATTTACCGGTGTTAGTGTGTATTTACCGGTGTTAGAGTGTATTGACCGGTGTTAGTGTGTATTTACCAGTGTTGGTGTGTATTGACCGGTGTTAGTGTGTATTTACCGGTGTTGGTGTGTATTTACCGGTGTTAGTGTGTATTTACCGGTGTTGGTGTGTATTTACCGGTGTTGGTGTGTATTTACCGGTGTTGGTGTGTATTTACCGGTGTTAGAGTGTATTGACCGGTGTTAGTGTGTATTGACCGGTGTTAGTGTGTATTGACCGGTGTTAGTGTGTATTTACCGGTGTTGGTGTGTATTTACCGGTGTTGGTGTGTATTTACCGGTGTTAGTGTGTATTTACCGGTGTTGGTGTGTATTTACCGGTGTTAGAGTGTATTGACCGGTGTTAGTGTGTATTGACCGGTGTTAGTGTGTATTTACCGGTGTTAGTGTGTATTTACCGGTGTTGGTGTGTATTTACCGGTGTTAGTGTGTATTTACCGGTGTTAGTGTGTATTTACCGGTGTTAGTGTGTATTTACCGGTGTTAGTGTGTATTTACCGGTGTTAGAGTGTATTGACCGGTGTTGGTGTGTATTTACCAGTGTTGGTGTGTATTGACCGGTGTTAGTGTGTATTTACCGGTGTTGGTGTGTATTTACCGGTGTTAGTGTGTATTTACCGGTGTTGGTGTGTATTTACCGGTGTTGGTGTGTATTTACCGGTGTTAGTGTGTATTTACCGGTGTTAGAGTGTATTGACCGGTGTTAGTGTGTATTGACCGGTGTTAGTGTGTATTGACCGGTGTTAGTGTGTATTTACCGGTGTTGGTGTGTATTTACCGGTGTTGGTGTGTATTTACCGGTGTTAGTGTGTATTTACCGGTGTTGGTGTGTATTTACCGGTGTTAGAGTGTATTGACCGGTGTTAGTGTGTATTGACCGGTGTTAGTGTGTATTTACCGGTGTTAGTGTGTATTTACCGGTGTTGGTGTGTATTTACCGGTGTTAGTGTGTATTTACCGGTGTTAGTGTGTATTTACCAGTGTTGGTGTGTATTTACCGGTGTTGGTGTGTATTTACCGGTGTTGGTGTGTATTGACCGGTGTTGGTGTGTATTTACCGGTGTTGGTGTGTATTTACCGGTGTTAGTGTGTATTTACCGGTGTTGGTGTGTATTTACCGGTGTTAGAGTGTATTTACCGGTGTTAGAGTGTATTGACCGGTGTTAGTGTGTATTTACCGGTGTTAGTGTGTATTTACCGGTGTTGGTGTGTATTTACCGGTGTTGGTGTGTATTTACCGGTGTTGGTGTGTATTTACCGGTGTTAGTGTGTATTTACCGGTGTTAGTGTGTATTGACCGGTGTTAGAGTGTATTTACCGGTGTTAGTGTGTATTTACCGGTGTTGGTGTGTATTTACCGGTGTTAGAGTGTATTGACCGGTGTTAGTGTGTATTTACCGGTGTTAGTGTGTATTGACCGGTGTTAGTGTGTATTGACCGGTGTTAGTGTGTATTTACCGGTGTTGGTGTGTATTTACCGGTGTTGGTGTGTATTTACCGGTGTTGGTGTGTATTTACCGGTGTTGGTGTGTATTTACCGGTGTTAGTGTGTATTTACCGGTGTTAGAGCGTATTTACCGGTGTTAAAGTGTATTTATCGGTGGTAGAGTGTATTTACCGGTGGTAGAGTATTTACCGGTGTTAGTGTGTATTTACCGGTGTTAGAGCGTATTTACCGGTGTTAGAGCGTATTTACCGGTGGTAGAGTGTATTTACCGGTGTTAGAGCGTATTTACCGGTGTTAAAGTGTATTTATCGGTGGTAGAGTGTATTTACCGGTGGTAGAGTATTTACCGGTGTTAGTGTGTATTTACCGGTGTTAGTGTGTATTTACCGGTGTTAGAGCGTATTTACCGGTGGTAGAGCGTATTTACCGGTGGTAGAGCGTATTTACCGGTGGTAGAGCGTATTTACCGGTGTTAGAGCGTATTTACCGGTGGTAGAGCGTATTTACCGGTGGTAGAGCGTATTTACCGGTGTTAGAGCGTATTTACCGGTGTTAGAGCGTATTTACCGGTGGTAGAGCGTATTTACCGGTGTTAGAGCGTATTTACCGGTGGTAGAGCGTATTTACCGGTGTTAGTGTGTATTTACCGGTGGTAGAGCGTATTTACCGGTGTTAGAGCGTATTTACCGGTGGTAGAGTATTTACCGGTGTTAGAGTGTATTTACCGGTGTTAGAGTGTATTTACCGGTGGTAGAGTGTATTTACCGGTGTTAGAGTGTATTTATCAGTGGTAGAGTGTATTTACCGGTGGTAGTGTATTTACCGGTGTTAGAGTGTATTTATCGGTGGTAGAGTGTATTTACCGGTGTTAGAGTGTATTTATCGGTGGTAGAGCGTATTTACCGGTGTTAGAGCGTATTTACCGGTGGTAGAGTATTTACCGGTGTTAGAGTGTATTTACCGGTGTTAGAGTGTATTTACCGGTGGTAGAGTGTATTTACCGGTGGTAGAGTGTATTTATCAGTGGTAGAGTGTATTTACCGGTGTTAGAGTGTATTTATCGGTGGTAGAGTGTATTTACCGGTGTTAGAGTTTATTTACCGGTGTTAGTGTGTATTTACCGGTGTTAGAGTGTATTGACCGGTGTTAGAGTGTATTGACCGGTGTTAGTGTGTATTGACCGGTGTTAGTGTGTATTTACCGGTGTTAGTGTGTATTTACCGGTGTTAAGAGTGTATTTACCGGTGTTAGAGCGTATTGACCGGTGTTAGTGTGTATTGACCGGTGTTAGTGTGTATTGACCGGTGTTAGTGTGTATTTACCGGTGTTGGTGTGTATTGACCGGTGTTAGTGTGTATTGACCGGTGTTAGTGTGTATTTACCGGTGTTGGTGTGTATTTACCGGTGTTGGTGTGTATTTACCGGTGTTGGTGTGTATTTACCGGTGTTAGAGTGTATTGACCGGTGTTAGTGTGTATTTACCGGTGTTAGTGTGTATTTACCGGTGTTAGAGCGTATTTACCGGTGTTAGAGCGTATTTACCGGTGTTAGAGCGTATTTACCGGTGGTAGTGTATTTACCGGTGGTAGAGTGTATTTACCGGTGTTAGAGTTTATTTACCGGTGTTAGAGTTTATTTACCGGTGTTAGAGTGTATTTACCGGTGTTAGAGCGTATTTACCGGTGGTAGAGCGTATTTACCGGTGTTAGAGCGTATTTACCGGTGTTAGAGCGTATTTACCGGTGTTAGAGCGTATTTACCGGTGTTAGAGTGTATTTACCGGTGTTAGAGTGTATTTACCGGTGTTAGTGCGTATTGACCGGTGTTAGAGCGTATTTACCGGTGTTAGAGCGTATTTACCGGTGGTAGAGCGTATTTACCGGTGTTAGAGCGTATTTACCGGTGTTAGAGCGTATTTACCGGTGTTAGAGCGTATTTACCGGTGTTAGAGTGTATTTACCGGTGTTAGTGCGTATTGACCGGTGTTAGAGCGTATTTACCGGTGTTAGAGCGTATTTACCGGTGTTAGAGCGTATTTACCGGTGTTAGAGTATTTACCGGTGGTAGAGTATTTACCGGTGTTAAAGTGTATTTATCGGTGGTAGAGTGTATTTACCGGTGGTAGAGTATTTACCGGTGTTAGTGTGTATTTACCGGTGTTAAAGTGTATTTATCGGTGGTAGAGTGTATTTACCGGTGTTGGTGTGTATTGACCGGTGTTAGTGTGTATTTACCGGTGTTAGTGTGTATTTACCGGTGTTAGTGTGTATTTACCGGTGTTAGTGTGTATTTACCGGTGTTAGTGTGTATTTACCGGTGTTAGAGCGTATTTACCGGTGTTAGAGCGTATTTACCGGTGTTAGAGCGTATTTACCGGTGGTAGAGCGTATTTACCGGTGTTAGAGCGTATTTACCGGTGGTAGAGCGTATTTACCGGTGGTAAAGTGTATTTACCGGTGGTAGAGTGTATTTACCGGTGTTAGAGTGTATTTACCGTTGTTAGAGCGTATTTACCGGTGTTAGAGCGTATTTACCGGTGGTAGAGCGTATTTACCGGTGGTAGAGCGTATTTACCGGTGGTAGAGCGTATTTACCGGTGGTAGAGCGTATTTACCGGTGGTAGAGCGTATTTACCGGTGGTAGAGTATTTACCGGTGTTAGAGTGTATTTACCGGTGTTAGAGTGTATTTACCGGTGTTAGAGTGTATTTACCGGTGTTAGAGTGTATTTACCGGTGTTAGAGTGTATTTATCGGTGGTAGAGTGTATTTACCGGTGGTAGTGTATTTACCGGTGTTAGAGTGTATTTATCGGTGTTAGAGTGTATTTACCGGTGTTAGAGTGTATTTACCGGTGGTAGTGTATTTACCGGTGTTAGAGTGTATTGACCGGTGTTAGAGTGTATTGACCGGTGTTAGAGTGTATTGACCGGTGTTAGAGTGTATTGACCGGTGTTAGTGTGTATTTACCGGTGTTAAGAGTGTATTTACCTGT
Organism: Danio aesculapii; assembly: GCF_903798145.1. Taxonomy (NCBI): domain Eukaryota; kingdom Metazoa; phylum Chordata; class Actinopteri; order Cypriniformes; family Danionidae; genus Danio; species Danio aesculapii. The sequence continues at coordinate 51,525,141 of NC_079453.1, forward strand.
GTTAGAGTGTATTTACAGGTGTTAGAGTGTATTGACCGGTGTTAGAGTGTATTGACCGGTGTTAGAGTGAATTGACCGGTGTTAGAGTGTATTTACAGGTGTTAGAGTGTATTGACCGGTGTTAGAGTGTATTGACCGGTGTTAGTGTGTATTTACCGGTGTTAGTGTGTATTTACCGGTGTTAGTGTGTATTTACCGGTGTTAGTGTGTATTTACCGGTGTTAGAGTGTATTGACCGGTGTTAGAGTGTATTGACCGGTGTTAGTGTGTATTGACCGGTGTTAGTGTGTATTTACCGGTGTTAGTGTGTATTTACCGGTGTTAGTGTGTATTTACCGGTGTTAGAGTGTATTGACCGGTGTTATAGTGTATTGACCGGTGTTAGAGTGTATTGACCGGTGTTAGTGTGTATTTACCGGTGTTAGTGTGTATTTACCGGTGTTAGTGTGTATTTACCGGTGTTAGTGTGTATTGACCGGTGTTAGAGTGTATTGACCGGTGTTAGTGTGTATTTACCGGTGTTAGTGTGTATTTACCGGTGTTAGTGTGTATTTACCGGTGTTAGAGTGTATTGACCGGTGTTAGAGTGTATTGACCGGTGTTAGAGTGTATTGACCGGTGTTAGAGTGTATTGACCGGTGTTAGTGTGTATTTACCGGTGTTAGTGTGTATTTACCGGTGTTAGTGTGTATTTACCGGTGTTAGTGTGTATTTACCGGTGTTAGAGTGTATTGACCGGTGTTAGTGTGTATTTACCGGTGTTAGTGTGTATTTACCGGTGTTAGAGTGTATTGACCGGTGTTAGAGTGTATTGACCGGTGTTAGAGTGTATTGACCGGTGTTAGAGTGTATTGACCGGTGTTAGAGTGTATTGACCGGTGTTAGTGTGTATTGACCTGTGTTAGAGTGTATTTACCGCTGTTAGAGTGTATTTACCTGTGTTAAGGCCTCTGATTTGAGCAGCGGCACCATCGGGATCTGGAACTCACTGGATAAAAACTCCAAGTGTTTGTCATCAGTGGAGGAACTCAAACCCTGCACACACACACACACTTACGTTAAGACAACAGCTGAGACTGATGGAGCATTTCTAACCATCAGATCTGTATGTGTTTGTGTTCTGTGTGTGTGTGTGTGTGTGTGTGTGTGTGTGTGTGTGTGTATGTGTTCGGGGATGCTCACAGTGTTGGGTGCGCAGAGCTCCTGCACAGCTGGAATGTCGCTCAGGATCTTCTTAGCCAAACTCAAGGCTTTCAGTGTGTGTTCAGCGTGTGTGTGTGTCAGCTCTGGCTGTGTGCCGTGTGTGTGTGTCAGCTCTGGCTGTAGGGGCACACACAGCAGCTGGCACACACAGAGGTGCAGCAGAACTGAGGAACATGAAGGAGAAAGAAGATTATTATCCTCTATCAGACATTATTATTGCATTATTAGACAGAGAGCAGGTCACTGACTCTCCTGATGATGTCTAAAGTCTGTCTGCGCTCAATAATCAATAATAATCGATAATAATAATCACAATAATAATTATAATATCTCACAGAGGCAGCAGGTCTTCATGGCGGCTCGCCGGTGCTCGGTGTCCGGTGTTGGGTGCTGTTGTGCGGATCTGGAGGCTTTTAAAGGGCCTGATTGTTCAACTGGGGAAACTTCCATGACTGATGGGGTTATTCACGGCTCCGCGTTATTGCGTCTGAGGCGTTGCGAAAAACACACACAGACAAAAAGAAGGAAACAGTCAGTCCTCGGGCTAACTCGAGCCGGCGGGCGGAAGCTCTTCCTGAAACACCCACACACCTCCACACACACACACACGTGGCTCACCTGCACCGCGTGTCTGCGCTGGGGAACACCGGGAGCGCATGCGCACTCGGAGACCGCAAGGACTTTAACTGCAGACCTGCCGCCGCCGCACCGGGAATAAACCGCTCCGTCACTCATATCGCCGTTCACACCGGTAGAGGGTTATTGAGCGGGGATTAAGCACGGATTAGAGCTTCAGATCCCGGGAATTCTGCAGTTTCATCATAGGAGGAAGCAGAAGCAGAAACCGCAGCAGCAGAGCCCGAATGACGCCCGGAGCCGCGTCACGGCCGCGTTGAGAAATCCGCCGTTTCCCCGCCACTGATGCGGGATTATTACAGCACTGCTGAGGGCAGGACTAATGATAGAGCAGTAATGAGGCTTAATGAATATTCACAACACGTCCTCCTCCATCAATCAGTCTAAAATAATCAATAATCATGAGGAGTGGATATTGATCGTGGACGATCAAAATTACTGCACGATCAGATTAATCGTTGTATCGCCATAAGGCCTAAAAACATCCATTCAGTTCACCCCGAGCAGAATTGATCATATTTTGTTTCTGTTCTTGCGTTCCTTAATAAACTAAACATTCTGAAAACAGTTTACCGGTTATTTATTATAAAGTATTGCAGGGCTCTGAGGTGCCCTGATTCCTTAATGATGCTACTAAAAAAGATCAATTAGAGGAGTAAAATTAATGAATTATTGATAAGTATTGTTGATGAAATATTCATAATGTGAACTGGCTTTATTCGGTATATTTATACCGGCTTTGCGCTCGCGCTCTGGCTCACCAGCAGCAGTTGATTGACACACACAGCCCCATCTCCTTCATCCAGCTGCAAGTGCTGAAACACGGCTCTACAGTACTGATGTGTTATGAATGACATGTGTTAAATGACAGTGAGACATGCTATATTTAGTCTTTCTTTTTAAAATATAGCCACCTTTTGATTTTATTTCGTTTCCGAATATTTTTATCAAACGATAAATGCAATGAGTTGTTTATTTTGGTTTTAATTTAATTAGAACTGTAATATCCGTTTAGGCAACACTTCTTCAACATAACATTGGCTCTGATTGTGTTTTACAGATATCCTACAGACAGACTTTTTGGCTGAAAGACATCACCTGTTCACTTCAGGGCTGTATTTTGACATTTCGCAAGGGCTTCAGCTGGTACCGGCTTCAGTTTCGCTACTTGACGTTTATGTGGCGTTTACCTATCGATATCTGGATGACAGCGAGAGATGAGATGAGATGAGATGAGATGAGGTGAGATGAGACAGCAGATTCAATGTGTGACTTCACTTCACAGGTTCTGCACATTTGGACTGTCTAAATGATAATTATCTAGATTAAACTATCTAAACTGGTTTTTGATTCGATTGAAAGCTGAAATATGGCCAGACAGATGAAGTAACTTTCGGTTTTAGAAGAGAGCTGCTTCATAATGAAAGTTGGTGGAAACACACACACACACACACTCACAGACAGACACACACACAGACAGAGAGAGAGAGAGAGATAGAGAGAGAGAGAGAGACAGGATACTCTTATAGGCCTATTGATTATTGATTTATTTAACATTAAATACACAGTAATTAAGTGTAAAAAAGAAAGGCCTAACTTCAGGTAAAGTGCTCACTGCGGTGTCTGATGTCAGTGGTGCGGCATTGCTAAATCACTTTAGTTTTAATCAGAGAATAAGATTATATAGGCTATTTTAGTTATTTAGTGTAATATATAGTTATTTAGTTTATGCGGTTTAGGTTTCTTTTTGATGGCACTTTATTGCATGTTGAATGTTACAATTACAAAGATTTTTATTAAACAAGTGCATAACACAAGATATTTTTGTATTTAAGCTTCTCTCTCATATTCTTGCCTTGATTATCTTTAATATAAATATAAAATTGTTCAATGCAAAGCGTGGTCGTGCACCTGAGGAAAAAAGGCGCACCAAGGCAAAGAGTTATTGTAGAGCCCTGTATTGGAGATGAATTGATAGATTGTGAATTGATACATTGACACTACTGTACGATTGATTAAACTAGGGGTGCTAAAGATTACTCAATGATGGAGTTATTGTCGGTAACCCTTTAAACCCGATAGACCTTACTGATGAGCGATAAAGCATGGGCATTTAGTTATGCTTTGCGCCGTGAGACGCGTCCCCGATTACACACGTTACATTATCGAGTGTGTGCAGTTTCCGGTACCGTATGGAGTCGTGCTCTCTCTTGACTTTGTTATGCACAGATCTCGTTTATGTCCGCTGGTGTTAATCCGCGGGTCAAGTAATCAAAAGTAGGCTACATGACGTTTAATTATGGGCAGCAGGTTAATAAGACCAAACATTGGCTGTGCAAACTTTATTACTTAATTATGGTGGCTTGAAAAGCCAGCATACTGTTATCTATCTTAAACTTATTATTCTTCTTCTTCTTCTTCTTCTTCTTCTTCTTCTTCTTCTGAGACTAATTTCTAAGTGTATCTCCTCCTAGGCCTTTCAAGCTACATACTTCAAACTTTCGTCAAACCTTCAAACTGGTCTGACTCGGGTTGCTATATCTTTTCTAACTGATCCGACCTTGGGTTTTCCGAAAAACGACCCAGAAAAATCCCAAAAGTCCCATTGACTTAACATTGGGTCAAACTTTGTGAGCTCATAACTCTGCATCAGACTGTCCTGCAGACTTCTAACTGGACTCATTTAACTCAGTCTAGCCAGCAGCCAATAACTGATGACTTTTTAACTTACTAGCCACTCCCTAGCAACCACTTACAGCACCCTAGCAACTGTCCCATAGACTTCCATTGTAAAAGACTCCCATTTACTTAACATTGGATCAACCTTTGTGAGCTCATAACTCTGCATCAGACTGTCCTACAGACTAGAGTCTGGCCTCATTCAACTCAGTCTAGCCAGCAGCCAATCACTGATTACCTTTAAACTTACTAGCCACTCCCTAGCAACCAATTTCAGCACCCTAGCAACTGTCCCAGAGACTGTGACTAGCTATTCTAACACACGCTAACAGTTTTAACATCCTACTGACATGCTAATCTTGCTAGAAAGGTGCTAGCAACACGATAGTGACATGCTAGTCATGCTAGTAACATGCTAATTCATAATAGAATCACGCTAACAACATGCTAATTCATGCTAGAAACAAGCTGACTCATGCTAGAATCATGCTAGTAACATGCTAGTTACATGCTAATTAATGCTAGAATCATGCTAGTTACATGCTAATTCATGCTAGAAACATGCTAATTCATGCTAGAATCATGCTAACAACATGCTAATTCATGCTAGAAACATGCTAATAACATGCTAATTCATGATAGAAACATGCTAGTAACATGCTAGAATCATGCTAGTAACATGCTAATTCATGCTAGAAACATGCTAGTAACATGCTAATTCATGCTAGAATCATGCTAGTAACATGCTAATTCATGCTAGAATCATGCTAATAACATGCTAATTCATGCTAGAAACATGCTAATTCATGCTAGAATCATGCTAATAACATGCTAATTCATGCTAGAATCATGCTAATAACATGCTAATTCATGATAGAAACATGCTAGTAACATGCTAATTCATGCTAGAATCATGCTAGTAACATGCTAATTCATGATAGAAACATGCTAGTAACATGCTAATTCATGCTAGAATCATGGTAGTAACATGCTAATTCATGCTAGAAACGTGCTAGTAACATGCTAATTCATGCTAGAAACATGCTAGTAACATGCTAATTCATGCTAGAATCATGCTAGTAACATGCTAATTCATGCTAGAATCATGCTAATAACATGCTAATTCATGCTAGAAACATGCTAGTAACATGCTAATTCATGCTAGAATCATGCTAGTTACATGCTAATCCATGCTAGAATCATGCTAGTAACATGCTAATTCATGCTAGAATCATGCTAGTAACATGCTAATTCATGCTAGAATCATGCTAGTAACATGCTAATTCATGCTAGAATCATGCTAATAACATGCTAATTCATGCTAGAATCATGCTAGTAACATGCTAATTCATGCTAGAATCATGCTAGTAACATGCTAATTCATGCTAGAAACATGCTAATTCATGCTAGAATCATGCTAGTAACATGCTAATTCATGCTAGAATCATGCTAATAACATGCTAATTCATGCTAGAAACATGCTAATTCATGCTAGAATCATGCTAATAACATGCTAAATCATGCTAGAAACATGCTAGTAACATGCTAATTCGTGCTAGAAACATGCTAGTAACATGCTAATTCATGCTAGAATCATGCTAGTAACATGTTAATTCATGCTAGAATCATGCTAATAACATGCTAATTCATGCTAGAAACATGCTAATTCATGCTAGAATCATGCTAATAACATGCTAGTAACATGCTAATTCATGCTAGAAACATGCTAGTAACATGCTAATTCATGCTAGAATCATGCTAGTAACATGCTAATTCATGCTAGAAACAGGCTAGTAACATGCTAACTCATGCTAGAAACATGCTAGTAACATGCTAATTCATGCTAGAATCATGCTAATTCATGCTAGAAACATGCTAGTAACATGCTAATTCATGCTAGAATCATGCTAGTTACATGCTAATTTATGTTAGAATCATGCTAGTTACTTGCTAATTCATGCTAGTAACATGCTAATTCAGACTCGGCTTTTCAAGCCACCATAAAGTTTGTCCTCAAACTTTAATATCTAGTTTCCTCTGAAATATTAAAGTGTTTTAAGCTATATTATCTTTTATAGACTGGCATATGCCCACGGTCAGACATGTATAGCTTATATAAAGCGAGCGTTTACCTCATTTCACTGATGTGGATTATATTGCATATTCGGTGAATTCTTCAGTAGCTTTGTAAACTAGATATTAAAGTTTGAGGACAAACTTTATGGTGGCTTGAAAAGCCGAGTCTAAAAGTTTGAAGTCGTTTTAAAGTGTAAATAACTGAAGCAGTTTTTATGAAGTTTGAAACAGTCGGTATAGATAAGTACATTTATGTTAGCATGTTTCTAGTATAGATTGGCATGTTTCTTGGTAGGCAGTTGCTAGGTTGTTCTAAGTGCTTGCTAAGGTGTTGCTAGGCGGTTGCTAAGGTGTTGCTAGGTTGTTGCTAGGCAGTTGCTAAAGTATTATGAGTGGTTGCTCATTAGCATGTTTCTAGCATGATTCTAGCATGAATTACCTTGTTACTAGCATGATTCTAGCATGAATTAGCATGTTTCTAGCATGAATTAGCATGTTACTAGCATGATTCTAGCATGAATTAGCAAGTAACTAGCATGTTTCTAGCATGAATTAGCATGATTCTAGCATGAATTAGCATGTTACTAGCATGTTTCTAGCATGAGTTAGCATGTTACTAGCATGTTTCTAGCATGAATTAGCATGTTACTAGCATGATTCTAGCATGAATTAGCATGTTACTACCATGATTCTAGCATGAATTAGCATGTTATTAGCATGATTCTAGCATGAATTAGCATGTTACTAGCATGATTCTAGCATGAATTAGCATGTTACTAGCATGATTCTAGCATGGATTAGCATGTAACTAGCATGATTCTAGCATGAATTAGCATGTTACTAGCAAGTTTCTAGCATGAATTAGCATGTTATTAGCATGATCCTAGCACGAATTAGCATGTTACTAGCATGTTTCTAGCATGAATTAGCATGTTACTAGCATGTTTCTAGCATGAATTAGCATGTTACTAACATGTTTCTAGCATGAATTAGCATGTTATTAGCATGATTCTAGCATGAATTTGCATGTTTCTAGCATGATTCTAGCATGAATTTGCATGTTTCTAGCATAAATTAGCATGTTACTAGCATGATTCTAGCATGAATTAGCATGTTACTAGCATGATTCTAGCATGAATTAGCATGTTATTAGCATGATTCTAGCATGAATTAGCATGTTACTAGCATGAATTAGCATGTTACTAGCATGATTCTAGCATGAATTAGCATGTTACTAGCATGATTCTAGCATGAATTAGCATGTTACTAACATGATCCTAGCATGAATTAGCATGTTACTAGCATGTTTCTAGCATGAATTAGCATGATTCTAGCATGAATTAGCATGTTACTAGCATGTTTCTAGCATGAGTGAGCATGTTACTAGCATGATTCTAGCATGAATTAGCATGTTACTAGCATGTTTCTAGCACGAATTAGCATGTTACTAGCATGATTCTAGCATGAATTAGCATGTTACTAGCATGTTTCTAGCATGAATTAGCATGTTACTAGCATGTTTCTAGCATGATTTAGCATGTTATTAGCATGCTTCTAGCATGAATTAGCATGTTTCTAGCATGAATTAGCATGTTATTAGCATGATTCTAGCATGAATTAGCATGTTACTAGCATGATTCTAGCATGAATTAGCATGTTACTAGTATGTTTCTAGCATGAATTAGCATGTTACTAGCATGATTCTAGCATGAATTAGCATGTTACTAGCATGATTCTAGCATGAATTAGCATGTTACTAGCATGATTCTAGCATGGATTAGCATGTAACTAGCATGATTCTAGCATGAATTAGCATGTTACTAGCATGTTTCTAGCATGAATTAGCATGTTTACTAGCATGATTCTAGCATGAATTAGCATGTTACTAGCATGATTCTAGCATGGATTAGCATGTAACTAGCATGATTCTAGCATGAATTAGCATGTTACTAGCATGTTTCTAGCATGAATTAGCATGTTACTAGCATGATTCTAGCATGAATTAGCATGTAACTAGCATGTTTCTAGCATGAATTAGCATGTTACTAGCATGATTCTAGCATGAATTAGCATGTTACTAGCATGATTCTAGCATGGATTAGCATGTTACTACCATGATTCTAGCATGAATTAGCATGTTACTAGCATGATTCTAGCATGGATTAGCATGTTACTAGCATGATTCTAGCATGAATTAGCATGTTACTAGCATGTTTCTAGCATGAATTAGCATGTAACTAGCATGATTCTAGCATTAATTAGCATGTAACTAGCATGTTACTAGCATGATTCTAGCATGAATTAGCATGTTTCTAGCATGAATTAGCATGTTATTAGCATGATTCTAGCATGAATTAGCATGTTTTTAGCATCATTCTAGCATGAATTAGCATGTTACTAGCATGATTCTAGCATGGATTAGCATGTTACTACCATGATTCTAGCATGGATTAGCATGTTACTAGCATGATTCTAGCATGGATTAGCATGTTACTAGCATGATTCTAGCATGAATTGGCATGTTACTAGCATGAATTAGCATGTAACTAGCATGATTCTAGCATTAATTAGCATGTAACTAGCATGTTACTAGCATGATTCTAGCATGAATCAGCTTGTTTCTAGCATGAATTAGCATGTTGTTAGCATGATTCTAGCATGAATTAGCATGTTACTAGCATGACTAGCATGTCACTATCGTGTTGCTAGCACCTTTCTAGCAAGATTAACATGTCAGTAGGAAGTTTAAACTGTTAGCATGTGTTAGAAAAGCTAGTCACAGTCTCTGGGACAGTTGCTAGGGTGCTGAAATTGGTTGCTAGGGAGTGGCTAGTAAGTTTAAAGGTAATCAGTGATTGGCTGCTGGCTAGACTGAGTTGAATGAGGCCAGACTCTAGTCTGTAGGACAGTCTGATGCAGAGTTATGAGCTCACAAAGGTTGATCCAATGTTAAGTAAATGGGAGTCTTTTACAATGGAAGTCTATGGGACAGTTGCTAGGGTGCTGTAAGTGGTTGCTAGGGAGTGGCTAGTAAGTTAAAAAGTCATCAGTTATTGGCTGCTGGCTAGACTGAGTTAAATGAGTCCAGTTAGAAGTCTGCAGGACAGTCTGATGCAGAGTTATGAGCTCACAAAGTTTGACCCAATGTTAAGTCAATGGGACTTTTGGGATTTTTCTGGGTCGTTTTTCGGAAAACCCAAGGTCGGATCAGTTAGAAAAGATATAGCAACCCGAGTCAGACCAGTTTGAAGGTTTGACGAAAGTTTGAAGTATGTAGCTTGAAAGGCCTAGGAGGAGATACACTTAGAAATTAGTCTCAGAAGAAGAAGAAGAAGAAGAAGAAGAAGAAGAAGAAGAATAATAAGTTTAAGATAGATAACAGTATGCTGGCTTTTCAAGCCACCATAATAATGTGTTTTATTAATGGAGTGTTGATAAGGACTGAGCTATTAAATACTGTAATTCTCCGAATGGAAAATGCTTGAGTGGTTTGATAATAAATCATCATTTAAAACTTTATCCATCATGTTGATCTCATCCTTCAGTATGACAGATCGATTTATCAGATGATCTGTCATAAGAGAAATAATAACTAAAGGATTTTCTTTATGGAGACGCATCTAAAAACAATCTACAATCAATAATTCATTTAGTATAAATACAAGTTTCTCGGTAACCTTTAAGACCAGCTCAGAATAAGAAACGACTCTCGCTTATGACGTCTGCTTCGCGGCCATTTCACGTTGCGTCACCGTCGCATTTATTACAGCTGATTTAAATGAATCGATAAAACACCGTCATTAACCGCTTAACTGATAACGTTTTTCGGTTTTTTTGTTTCTGTTCCTGCAAAATGTCATTCGTTTCCGTTCCTTGATTAAAATATTCTTAAACACACACAGTAAGAGTATATTTTATAGGGGGACATTAGTTTGGTTGTATTGTACGTTTGTCTTAGTCTTAAAAAGCCAACTTGAAAAAGAATCAGGATAAAATCGTGAATCGTGATTTCCCCAGAAATAATGGTGATATGATATTTCCCCCCCATGGAGTGGACAGGGCCGGGTTAAGAACATACTGGGCCCCGGGGCTATAGCAAACCCAAGGGCCCCGTTTACTGTATCACTAGATTTGACATTTGAAGTGGCATACGCCAAGGGTGTCCCGTTTCTCCTTGTGTATTTCCACTGGCAGCACAGTTATTAGCAGATCATATGAAACGAAGTGATCTTGTAGGCATCGATATAGCAGAAAGAGGAGTGATCATCATCATCAGTTAGCGGATGACACTACTCTCTCTTTCAGAAGTCAGTTGCAGAAGCTTCAGGAGTCATAAATACATAATCTGAAGCATCTGCTTTACACCTGAATATCTGTAAATGTGAATTATTATCTGAGAAAGGTCGCGATGCTCCCTCCATTTGTTAAAGAAAAAGTCGTTTATTTAGGAATTGTTATAACTAAAAACGAATCCGTCTGCTGTAGTGATCATTTGACTCCAATAATAGAAAAATCTCAATCAAATCTTAATCAGTGGCTTCAAGAAATCTCTCTTTAAATGGAGGAGTGCTACTTACTGAAGCTGAAGGCTTATCCAGATGAATCTGCTGCTTTAGTCCGACAATTAGAAAACAACATTTGTAAAACAAAAGACAATTAGCGCTAACATCTGTGGTCAGGAAGTCTTTAGAATAACTGGTGCTGGCCCACCTGAAGGACATCACTGAACCCTCACTGGACTCTCTTCAGTTTGCCTACAGAGCAAACAGGTCTGTGGATGATGCAGTAAATATGGGACTGCATTATGCTCTGCAACACCTAGACAGACCAGGGACCTATGTGAGGATGTTGTTTGTAGACTTCAGCTCGGCGTTAACACTATCATCCCAAGATCACTAAAATAAATAAACAAACATCCTCACTAAAATACATAATCAAACATCAATAAAATAAACAATCATCACTAAAATAAATAAACAAACATCGTCACTAAAATACATAATCAAACAACAATAAAATAAACAATCATCACTAAAATAAATAAACAAACATCCTCACTAAAATACATAATCAAACATCAATAAAATAAACAATCATCACTAAAATAAATAAACAAACATCGTCACTAAAATACATAATCAAACAACAATAAAATAAACAAACATCACTAAAATAAATAAAAAAACATCATCTCTAAAACATAAATAACAGACAGCACTGCTCTAGTTCCTCTGGCGGCTCAGCAGGGGGCAGCATCTCCTCCTGCCGCCGCCAAAACACGCACGAGCAAGAGCGCGACGGCCCAGAGTGCAGTTCGGCCGTCAGATTTGCCAGTCATCTTCAGCATCAGTGCTGAGCTGCAGCAACTCAGAGGAGCTGTTTATTTACATTACCGGAGAATCACCGACACCGAATACCGACACCGTGCGACAGCATGAAAGAGGCGACGGCGAAGAGACGAGAGAAACCGAAGGAGAAAAACACCTCAGAGCCGCAGGATGTGGAGATGAAGGAGGAGGAGCAGCGCGGGGCCCGGGAACTGGACCAGACCACTCTGGACGGTTAGAACACACTATAATAGAGGGAATGCAGTATATTACTGACCCATAACACACAGGGAACTGGACCAGACCACTCTGGACGGTTAGAACACACTATAATAGAGGGAATGCAGTATATTACTGACCCATAACACACAGGGAACTGGACCAGACCACTCTGGATGGTCAGAACACACTATAATAGAGGGAATGCAGTATATTACTGACCCATAACACACAGGGAACTGGACCAGACCACTCTGGACGGTCAGAACACACTATAATAGAGGGAATGCAGTATATTACTGACCCATAACACACAGGGAACTGGACCAGACCACTCTGGACGGTCAGAACACACTATAATAGAGGGAAAACAGTATATTACTGACCCATAACACACAGGGAACTGGACCAGACCACTCTGGACGGTCAGAACACACTATAATAGAGGGAATGCAGTATATTACTGACCCATAACACACAGGGAACTGGACCAGACCACTCTGGACGGTTAGAACACACTATAATAGAGGGAATGCAGTATATTACTGACCCATAACACACAGGGAACTGGACCAGACCACTCTGGACGGTCAGAACACACTATAATAGAGGGAATGCAGTATATTACTGACCCATAACACACAGGGAACTGGACCAGACCACTCTGGACGGTCAGAACACACTATAATAGAGGGAATGCAGTATATTACTGACCCATAACACACAGGGAACTGGACCAGACCACTCTGGACGGTCAGAACACACTATAATAGAGGGAATGCAGTATATTACTGACCCATAACACACAGGGAACTGGACCAGACCACTCTGGACGGTCAGAACACACTATAATAGAGGGAAAGCAGTATATTACTGACCCATAACACACAGGGAACTGGACTAGACCACTCTGGACGGTCAGAACACACTATAATAGAGGGAATGCAGTATATTACTGACCCATAACACACAGGGAACTGGACCAGACCACTCTGGACGGTCAGAACACACTATAATAGAGGGAATGCAGTATATTACTGACCCATAACACACAGGGAACTGGACCAGACCACTCTGGACGGTCAGAACACACTATAATAGAGGGAATGCAGTATATTACTGACCCATAACACACAGGGAACTGGACCAGACCACTCTGGACGGTCAGAACACACTATAATAGAGGGAATGCAGTATATTACTGACCCATAACACACAGGGAACTGGACCAGACCACTCTGGACGGTCAGAACACACTATAATAGAGGGAATGCAGTATATTACTGACCCATAACACACAGGGAACTGGACCAGACCACTCTGGACGGTCAGAACACACTATAATAGAGGGAATGCAGTATATTACTGACCCATAACACACAGGGAACTGGACCAGACCACTCTGGATGGTCAGAACACACTATAATAGAGGGAAACAGTATATTACTGACCCATAACACACAGGGAACTGGACCAGACCACTCTGGACGGTCAGAACACACTATAATAGAGGGAATGCAGTATATTACTGACCCATAACACACAGGGAACTGGACCAGACCACTCTGGACGGTCAGAACACACTATAATAGAGGGAATGCAGTATATTACTGACCTATAACACACAGGGAACTGGACCAGACCACTCTGGACGGTCAGAACACACTATAATAGAGGGAAAACAGTATATTACTGACCTATAACACACAGGGAACTGGACCAGACCACTCTGGACGGTCAGAACACACTATAATAGAGGGAATGCAGTATATTACTGACCCATAACACACAGGGAACTGGACCAGACCACTCTGGACGGTCAGAACACACTATAATAGAGGGAAAGCAGTATATTACTGACCCATAACACACAGGGAACTGGACCAGACCACTCTGGACGGTCAGAACACACTATAATAGAGGGAATGCAGTATATTACTGACCCATAACACACAGGGAACTGGACCAGACCACTCTGGACGGTCAGAACACACTATAATAGAGGGAATGCAGTATATTACTGACCTATAACACACAGGGAACTGGACCAGACCACTCTGGACGGTCAGAACACACTATAATAGAGGGAAAACAGTATATTACTGACCTATAACACACAGGGAACTGGACCAGACCACTCTGGACGGTCAGAACACACTATAATAGAGGGAAAACAGTATATTACTGACCCATAACACACAGGGAACTGGACCAGACCACTCTGGACGGTCAGAACACACTATAATAGAGGGAAAACAGTATATTACTGACCCATAACACACAGGGAACTGGACCAGACCACTCTGGACGGTCAGAACTCTCTATAATAGAGGGAATGCAGTATATTACTGACCTATAACACACAGGGAACTGGACCAGACCACTCTGGACGGTCAGAACTCTCTATAATAGAGGGAATGTACAGTACAAAACATTGTTATAGGATGATAATTAGCAGCAGAAGAATAAATGGTGTTTCCGGCTCTCGTGTTTAGCAGATCTGCTCACAGCTGCAGTAAGACTGGAGTAAGTTCTGTTCTGAACATGGTTGTGAATGTCCAAGCGGTCTGACGCATGGCTGTGGGTTTATTAGGCTCCTGTCGTTTTAAGAGATGAAGCACAGGTGCAGTAGCCTGAGGCTCATCTAGACGGTGTTTCTGAATGACGGTGTTGATGAGGATGGGAGTGTGTTACAGATCTTCATCATCTTCATCATCTCTGCATTTACAGACAGCAGTGCTGTCATCTGCTGTTATAGGTAGGGCTGGGTATCGAGTTCGATACCTTTTAAGCACCGACCGAATCGTCTCGATACTACCGGGTATCGGAAAAATTTTTTATCGTTCGGTACCAAATTTCGATACCCAATCTTGTCAACGCCAGTGAGCACCACTTGGAGAAAACCTGCATCCTTAACGTGCCCTGATCAAATGCTGGGGAGGCGGTCTTGATAATCAGTAGTTTACAGCGGTTACGCCCAGTTGCACAGAGCTTGTCAAATTGTCAAACAGACATACAAAATCAGGTAACTTTAGCACTTCTTGCTTGTGTACTGTTAAAGTTTAAGGCCCCGTTTACACTGCAGATAAATGTGACCCAATTCAGATTTTTTGTTCATATGTGACACAGATCGGATCTGTTCTATGACCGTGTAAACAGGAAAAAACGCATGCATTTCGAATATTCAGCGATCGGTTTCAGGTCTCCTTCATATGTGGAAATAAATCAGATATAAATCAGATATGTGACAATGCGACTGTCATGTAAACAGGCAGATCGGATTTATTGAGGCGTTCTGTTCTCATCATTAACTTGTGACAATGTGGTGCTTCTCCACGGTTTAGTGATGTAGAAGGAAGAGCGTGTGGGGAGATTCCGACGCGGTAAACAGCAACAACAGAGGAAACATGGAGGAAAGTGGTCAGTCGCCACAATGTGCTCCCACCAGACCTGAGATCTCTCTCACACATTCCTCTGAATGATGGAGGATATCATACAGCATATAAACCATAAGGGCAAGCTGTGATGACAGCCCTTTCCCCA
>NC_079453.1:51541323-51571323 GCF_903798145.1 Danio aesculapii
CCCAGAAACCTGCGGGTGGTGAAGACGAGCACCACCTCCATCATCGTCCAATGGGAGAAGGCGCAGGGTGAGATTGACAGGTACGTCCTCTCTGTTGCACCCAATCAGACGGACGGATCGAGTGGCCCCCGGGAAATGGCCCTCCCCCCAGAAAGAGACTCTGCCCAGATTGAGGGCCTGCACGCGGGCCGCCTGTATGAGGTGGCGGTGGTGGCGGAGCGTGGCTCGACCCGGAGCCTGCCAGCCAGAGCTCAGGCCACTCCTGGTGAGTCCAGCGCTGGATAAACAAACACTGAACACCAAAACCATCAGAACACATTAGGAAATTACATCACAACCCATAGACTCACACTTACTCTGAGGTCAAAGTGTTGAACTGAAGTTGTGATGGCTTTGTTTGATTTATGAAGAGTTGGATACTATTCACTATGCTGAAACACACACACTCACTCACACACACACACACACACACACACGCACACACACGCACGCACACACACACACACACACACACACACACACACACACACACACACACACACACACACACACACACTCACACTCACTCACACACGCACACACACACACACACACACACACACACACACGCGCACACACTCACTCACTCACACACACGCACACACACACACACACACACACACTCACTCACACACACGCACACACACACACACACACACACACACACACTTTATTTAACAATGCCAAATGTTCAATTCTCTCAGGAAGCTGTTGTCTTTTTCTCCAGTTTTCTCTTGGACCAAACCAGGTCCAAAACTACTGGTCACATTTACTGTCGGCTCCACACTGAGTGGCAGATCTGTCTGCATATCTGACCCAACCTTCTGCATTAACACCATCTCTTTATTAGCAGGGTTTTCTCCTCCAGCGGAGCCACTGAGAGTGAAGTTAACTTTGAATGCATATTTTAATCCTCATTGGTGTTTTAGGGAGAGCTTCGGTGTCTGGAAACAGCAGAGAGAGGACTCCGCTGATCACAAACTCCACATTTCTGCCACACCGGGCACTGATGGCAAACACACGGGTTCAACACTCAGGGAATTTCACCAGACTCAAACCAGGCATGTTCAAACCCGGACTAAAGAGACCTCTGCATACGGGCCCGCATGGGATGATGAGAAGACCTTTCAATCCACAAATTAAACACTTCAATTCTTTACAGACAGGAGTCAAAAGAGAAATCTCTGCTCCTTCCACAAATACATCACCAGTGTGGGATCACCAGAGGAACACTGATGTAGACTCTAATGTAGAGTATCCTGATCCTAAACCACTGGCCCTGACTGTAAAGCAGACACAATTCCAGGAGGGAAACAATGATATCAGCTTCACCAGGGAATCTGCAGACACTCTGAGAAACATCAGCTCAACCTCCATTTCTCAGACACACACACAAGTCCAGTCCGCCATTGCTCAGACACACACACAAGTCCAGTCCGCCATTGCTCAGACACACACACAAGTCCAGTCCGCCATTGCTCAGACACACACTCGAGAACCTTCCACAATTGCTCAGACACACACTCAAGACTCGTCTGCTATTGCTCAGACACACACTCGAGACCCGTCCGCCATTGCTCAGACACACACTCGAGACCCGTCCGCCATTGCTCAGACACACACTCGAGACTCGTCTGCTATTGATCAAACACACGCTCGAGACCCGTCCGCCATTGCTCAGACACACACTCGAGACCCGTCCGCCATTGCTCAGACACACACTCGAGACCCGTCCACTATTGCTCAGACACACACTCGAGACCCGTCCACTATTGCTCAGACACACACTCGAGACCCGTCCGCCATTGCTCAGACACACACTCGAGACTTGCCCGTCAGTGTTGAGACAGACACTCAGGACCCGTCTGCCACTGCGCTGCCCATCACACACACCAGCGCACCTCCAGAGGAGCCAACAGTCACCGCAGAGAGAAACCTCACCGCCCTCATCAACGGCACCCGCTGTGTCCGCAAGGTTCTGGTCGGGTATAAGAGGATCACCGGAAATACAACAGACGGCAGTTTACTGTCTAAAGACATGACGGTCGTGGTCAGCCATGTGAACGGGAGTGACCTTCTCCACACACTGCATGAGGAGCAGAATAAAGTGGAGGATTCTGAGGCCCGGAGCAGTGTGAATGATGGACAGAATGAGCAGATAATGAAGAAAACTCTCTTTTCCACAGGACCACAGACCCTAGATCAGCGGCCTGATGCCAGCACATCTCCTGTCCCGCAGAAGATCTCTGTCCATCATGCGGGAGATCAGCTGACGGAATCCAGACCAACATGGAGAAACACTGTCCGGTCTTCTTTACCTGGCTCCAGAACACAAGCGAAGGCCAAACCCCCAGGATCATCTTTTCCAGCATCCGCAGACAGACCACGCTTCAGGATGCCTTCCTCTTCCTCTTCCTCTTCTTCTTCCTCGTCTACAGAGGTGGACACCACAGCAGAAACCAAGGACTCGCCTACATCAGCAGCCAGATTCCAGATGAGCAACAGAAGTGAGCTGATGCCGCACCAGCGCACACCATACAGGCGTCTGCGCCGTCCCCAGATCAGTGCTTTACTGAACCGCACCAGACCGGCTCTAGATCCCAATCAGACCCGCACACTGACTCTAGATCCAGCTCAGATCCACAGACTAGCTTTAGGTCCTGATCAAACCCGCAGACCAGCTCTAGATTCAGCTCAAACCCGCAGACCGGCTCCTCCCTCCAGACCCGTGATCAGGCCCCGGCCCAGAGTGCCTCCCCCAGCAGGGCACACCAGGCCCAGCCTGAGGAACACACTGCAGCTCCACAGCGGTCCAAACCGAGACTCTGTGGCTTCTGCTGACACTGACCAGCGCGTGGAGAATCATAATAATACACAGAAATATGAACCTGAGCGGCTCCAAGCAGCATGTGGAGGTCAGTAATCAGACATCTGCAGGGTCCGAGCATGAGTGGACCGCTCCAAAAGAACAGTCCAGACCCTTCACAATCCCACAACCTGAGCTAGAAAACAGAGATGATGGTGAAGATGATGATGGACTGGAGATGGCCGCAGGACAGGGCAGTGGGTCCAGCAGTGGGAACAGTGCAGTGTTTGGGTCTGCTGGACCGCACACACAGATGACGGCAGCACCGCCCGCATCGGGTCACTCACACTCACTGTCCACCTCTGGGACATATCCTGCGTTTCGCTCCACAACACACAACCTGATCCTGCACGCAGGTACACACGCAGACGCTGTGGTGTTTACTGTAGTTTCCTGGAGATCTCCGGGTGTTCTGCTCGGCCCGTCTGCTCTCCTGCTTTCCGTGTTGTTCAGTGTACTCCTCCCCAACAAGCCTTTTAATCAACACTTCTCTGAAGATTGATTAAAACGCAGTGTGTACATGTCAGTAAGTGTGTGGCTGTAACGCCGCTGTGGTCAGTGCTAACACTCTGCATATGTGTAACGTGTTTGTGCAACATACTGAGCAGCACATGCTAAATGACCAGACAGTGAGATGAGTCTGACGGTTTGCAGACGTGTGCACCGCTGTTGCTGGTGTGTGTGTCCGGGTCTGCAGTGCTGTGTCTGCCAGTGTGTGTTTCCACAAGAGTTATCTGTTCCACATTAACATCATTCTCATTCATTCATGTGACTGTTCAGAACTAACATTAACCCTGGCAAAACAACAGCCAATGAGAAGAAGGGGCGGGGCATGTCAGATACTAGAGAGGATTTGATTGGTCAGGAGATTTGACGAGGAGCTGAAGTATGAGATGACATAAACAAATGATTGATCATTTAAGCGGAAGAGACCAACTGCGAGCTTCAGGTGTTTAGATCAGGGTTATACCTGCTGGATGTGGGGGACACTCTAGATTACAGATATCCTGAAGACTGACAGACCGATACTGATGTCTAAAACACTTCAGTTTAATTTCACGAGACCTGTAGATGTGCAGTGTGTGTGTTAGCTGTTCCTCCAGAGACTGCAGTGTGTACTGTGCTCTTCTTCTGTGGTGTTTACTGTGCTCTTCTTCTGTGGTCAGGCTGAGCGTGTGCTGTGGTCTTCTTCTGTGGTCAGGGTAAGCTGCGGCGCTCAGATCAACAGATTCTCCTCATCCGCCTCGCATTTCTCTTCTGTTCTGCAGGTTACAGACCAGCATCATCATCATAACCCCTGCTGTGCTTGAGCTCTGTATAGGCAGAGGCCTGTATACTGTATATATGTCCGACTGCACATATATACACTCACGCCTCACTCTATTAACACACTGTATGTTTTCACCCAGATCACACAGACGTGAATGCAAGTACACCTCCACTGCACCACTGTAATCTGGCCCTGTCTTCATGTTTGACTGTCTCTGAGGAGATCTGCTGTTTTCTGCATCTGTCCTTCTCTTCCTCTTCCTCTTCCTCTTCCTCCTCCTCATCTGTGGTTCTGCTGGTCCTTCAGGTCCGGAGCCTCCGTCTGCTCTGCTGTTCAGTGATGTGACCGACAGCTCCTTCACCGTTTCCTGGAAAAAACCCAAGAGCAAAGTGTCTGGATTCAAGATCACACACACACATGTGCAGGAAGGTGAGCAGAACACACACACACACACCGTAACACCAGAACTATTCATTTGACCCGCTTTAAGCTTCACAGTCTGAAACTTGATCAAATTAAACCCATATAGCTGCAAAAGAGCAAATAGTTGTCGTGTTACCATAGCAACTGTAGAATCACCACTTCAGATCAATTACTGTAGTTGTTGTGTTTCCATAGCAACTGTAGAATCACCACAATAGATCAATTACTATAGTTGTTGTGTTTCCATAGCAACTGTAGAATCACCACTACAGATCACTTACTGTAGTTGTTGTGTTACCATAGCAACTGTAGAATCACCACTACAGATCACTTACTGTAGTTGTTGTGTTACCATAGCAACTGTAGAATCACCACAACATATCAATTACTATAGATGTTGTTACCATAGCAACCGCAGAATCACCACAGCAGATTAAAGTACTGTAGTACAGTATGGTTCAAAAGCAGTGCAGTATTCTCTATAGTTCCTGCAGTGTTTCTCATGTGTGTGTTATTTTGATCTATTATATGATTCTGTCATGTTATTCCAGCATAAGCTTTCTTATACATATAAATAAAAGTGTTTATAAGCATTGAAATGCACTCTGGTGGTGTTTCTATTATAATACCGTATGATTTATTTTTCATTTTACCAAATTGTGTGTGTGTGTGTGTGTGTGTGTGTGTGTGTGTGTGTGTGTGTGTGTGTGTGTGTGTGTGTGTGTGTGTGTGTGTGTGTGTGAGATGCAGGTGAGCCCATCTCTGTCAGTGTGGACTCAGAAACTCTGCGTCTGGATCTGTCCTCCAGGGCTCCGGGCTCCACATATGAGGTGCGGGTGATGTCGGTGCTCGGGCAGGATGAGAGTGACCCCATCACAGACAGCGTCACCACCCGTAAGACCCCCAGCTCCAGTCCTCTGGACAGTGTGTGTGTGTGTGTGTGTGTGTGTGTGTGTGTGTGTGTGTGTGTGTGTGCGCACTGGGACTGTAGGAGACACCAGAAGCACTGAATCAGACTATATACCTGTTTTATGACTGAGTTTAGCTTGTCTCTCCGTCAGTCAGTGGGTTTAAAGTGCTTTACTAAAGTCAGCCAGTCAGTCGGGGTACCTTTCATCAGGATTTTCACCTTCATCATCACCTTGAGACTGAATTATAGACTCGTTTGTTTAAGTATGGCTGTACTCTCTCTCCCTCACCTGTGTGTTCAGTGCCGGACGCTCCCACACACCTGCAGGCCATCAATGTGACGGACAGTAAAGCTCTGCTGATCTGGAGACCTGCTCTGGCCACTGTAGACCACTACAGGATCATCTACAGTCCTGAGGCAGGTGAGCCGACCTCTGACCTCTGACCTGCGCTGATCATCACCAGAGCCTGTGTTTACCTGTGACCTGCAGCAGCTGAGCTTTACATGTGTGTGTGTGTGTGTGTGTGTTCTCCTGAAGCTCCAGACTCTGCCGTCTCCATCAGTGTGTCGGGGAACGCAGCGCAGCATCACCTGCAGTCGCTCCACTCCTCCACCCGTTACACCGTCAGCATCAGCAGCCGGCGGGGGGAGCAGAGCAGCTCCAGCAGCAGCACAGCCTTCAGCACCACCAGCGGTCAGTGCGTGTGTGTGTGTGTGTGTGAGAGAGAGAGTGTGTGTTCAGGGTTGTGCTGATCTGTCTGTGTGTGTGTTCAGGTGCTGGATGGGCAGAGGATGGTCCCCGTGACCTGAAGGCCACACAGGTGACCCCCCGCAGTGCAGTGTTGTCATGGAGACCACCTGAATCTCCCATCAGCGGATACAGGCTGAGCTACTACACTGACCAGCAGGACAAGAAGGTGTGTGTGTGGTCATGTGTGTGTGTGTGTTTGTGTTTGAGTATGCATGTGCATGTGTGTGTGTGTGTGTGTGTGTGTGTGTGTGTGTAAACATGGCTGTCTGCAGAATATGTGTGTGTTTCTTCACACAGGAGCTGGTTCTTGATGCTGGGGTCTCAGAGCTGCATCTGCGCCGTCTCGTGCCCTCATCAGTGTACACTGCGCAGCTGCAGGCGGAGAGAGCAGGACTGCACACACACACCGTCCACACACACTTCACCACCGGTGCGTCTCTGATATTCCTGCTTCAGTTATTGATCCTCCATAACTCTGATTATCAGAGTATGAGTGTGTGTGTGTTTCTCGGGTGGTTCTGAGCACAGTTTTCCTCCACAGGGAGTCTCCGCTTCCCCTTCCCCACAGACTGCTCTCAGGAGCGGCAGAATGGAGCGCTGGAGTCCGGCCCGGTGGAGGTGTTCCCGCAGGGGAGATCCGGCCGTCCGCTGAGGGTGTACTGCGACATGGAGACTGACGGAGGAGGCTGGACAGTAAGTGTGTTAAGCCTGGTTTATACTTCTGAGTCAAGTG
This sequence comes from Danio aesculapii, assembly GCF_903798145.1. Lineage (NCBI taxonomy): Eukaryota > Metazoa > Chordata > Actinopteri > Cypriniformes > Danionidae > Danio > Danio aesculapii. The sequence goes on from NC_079453.1 coordinate 51,548,316, forward strand.
ATCAGTGTGACCCATGGTGCATGTCTTGTGCGTAGCCGTGCATTTATACTTCTGCATGCTGTTTCTGTTGCTCTGCAGTAACACTTCAGAAACACTAGCTGGCAGTAGGTGCTTATGTTCCTCTGTGTCGAGTGTCTTTGTTGATGTTTAATTTTTTCTGCTTCCTTAATGTACAAGTAGCTCAAACTCTGAGGTTGGAATCTGCGACGCGTAATAACGTTAATCATAAGGTAAACACAAAACAGCAGTCTCCATCCTGAGCTCCTTCACGAGACTCCACACTTGTAAACACTCGCTGCATCGGGCTCGCGCCGCTCTCACCCCTGCCCACACTCGTCAGCGCAACCAAGACAACTAATCACAGAGCTTGTGCTGCGCGTCGTTGCGACATGTAATTACATTTATTGAGAGGGGCACGTCAGCATAGCTGACAGCAACAGCGAGGGCTATGCGTCCACGCGTAGGCTGCACCGTAGCATACACATGCGCTCGACGCAGAAGTATAAATCAGCCTTTAGTATGTGTGTGTGCAGCTGATCACAGATCACTGAAGCGTTGATGGAGAATAGCTTCACTATACAGTGTGGACACTAGTTAGGGGTTTATTTATATCTGTAAACATCAGTAATAGTGACAATCGTTACGGTAGATCACTCGTTAGGGTGGATCCTCGTGCTCATTGGGTCTCTGGAGGCAGCAGGCAGTTCATAATAATTTTCTAACAAAATAAAGAAGCAGATTACTTGAAGGAAGTGTTCATAAGACTGTCATGACACCTTTATAACCCCGCTGTGACCCCTGTGTGTGTGTCATGAAAACTCATCAGAAATCTGGCATAAACATGATTATAATGAGAAAATTATAAACTGTCATCAATATGCTTCTGATCACTTATTATTTGGACAAACTATATCTGTCATTAAACTTCCTCATTAAATCTCAGAGCCACGCCCCTTAAAATCTCAGAACCACGCCCCTCAAAATCTCAGAACCACGCCCCTCAAAATATCAGAACCACGCCTCTCAAAATCTCAGAACCACGCCTCTCAAAATCTCAGAACCACGCCTCTCAAAATCTCAGAACCACGCCCATCTAAAAATTTCAGAACCACACCCCTCAAAATCTCAGAACCACGTGCCTCAAAATCTCAGAACCACGCCTCTCAAAATCTCAGAACCACGCCCCTCAAAATCTCAGAACCACGCCCCTCAAAATCTAAGAACCACGCCCCTCAAAATCTCAGAACCACACCCCTAAAAATCTAAGAACGACGCCCCTCAAAATCTCAGAACCCCGCCCCTCAAAATCTCAGAACCACGCCCCTCAAAATCTCAGAACCACGCCTCTCAAAATCTCAGAACCACGCCCCTCAAAATCTCAGAACCACGCCCCTCAAAATCTCAGAACCACACCCCTAAAAATCTAAGAACGACGCCCCTCAAAATCTCAGAACCACGCCCCTCAAAATCTAAGAACGACGCCCCTCAAAATCTCAGAACCACGCCTCTCAAAATCTCAGAACCACGCCTCTCAAAATCTCAGAACCACACCCCTAAAAATCTCAGAACCACGCCTCTCAAAATCTCAGAAACACGCCCCTCAAAATCTCAGAAACACGCCCCTCAAAATCTCAGAACCACGCCTCTCAAAATCTCAGAACCGCATCCCTCAAACTCTCAGAACCACGCCCCTCAAAATCTCAGAACCACACCCCTCAAAATCTCAGAACCACGCCCCTCAAAATCTCAGAACCACGCCCCTCAAAATCTCAGAACCACGCCTCTCAAAATCTCAGAACCACGCCCCTCAAAATCTAAGAACCACGCCCCTCAAAATCTCAGAACCACACCCCTAAAAATCTAAGAACCACGCCCCTCAAAATCTCAGAACCACGCCCCTCAAAATCTCAGAACCACGCCCCTCAAAATCTCAGAACCATGCCTCTCAAAATCTCAGAACCACGCCCCTCAAAATCTAAGAACCACGCCCCTCAAAATCTCAGAACCATGCCCCTCAAAATCTAAGAACCATGCCCCTCAAAATCTCAGAACCACGCCCCTCAAAATCTCAGAACCATGCCTCTCAAAATCTCAGAACCACGCCCCTCAAAATCTCAGAACCACGCCTCTCAAAATCTCAGAACCACGCCTCTCAAAATCTCAGAACCACGCCTCTCAAAATTTCAGAACCACACCCCTAAAAATCTAAGAACCACGCCTCTCAAAATCTCAGAACCACACCCCTCAAAATCTCAGAACCACGCCCCTCAAAATCTCAGAGCCACGTCTCTCAAAATCTCAGAAACACGCCCCTCAAAATCTCAGAAACACGCCCCTCAAAATCTCAGAACCACGCCTCTCAAAATCTCAGAACCGCATCCCTCAAAATCTCAGAACCACGCCTCTCAAAATCTCAGAACCGCACCCCTCAAACTCTCAGAACCACGCCCCTCAAAATCTCAGAACCACATCCCTCAAAATCTCAGAACCACGCCTCTCAAAATCTCAGAACCACACCCCTCAAACTCTCAGAACCACGCCCCTCAAAATCTCAGAACCACACCCCTCAAAATCTCAGAACCACACCCCTCAAAATCTCAGAACCACACCCCTCAAAATCTCAGAAACACGCCCCTCAAAATCTCAGAACCACGCCTCTCAAAATCTCAGAACCGCATCCCTCAAAATCTCAGAACCACGCCTCTCAAAATCTCAGAACCACGCCTCTCAAAATCTCAGAACCGCATCCCTCAAAATCTCAGAACCACGCCTCTCAAAATCTCAGAACCGCACCCCTCAAACTCTCAGAACCACGCCCCTCAAAATCTCAGAACCACACCCCTCAAAATCTCAGAACCACGCCCCTCAAAATCTCAGAACCGCATACCTCAAACTCTCAGAACCGTGCTGACGGCTGTATTCTGTGTTTGGAGGTGTTTCAGAGAAGAAAAGATGGACAGACAAACTTCTTCAGGCGCTGGAGGGAATACAGCAGCGGCTTCGGGACGCTGGACGGAGAGTTCTGGATGGGTGAGCAGTGTGTATGTGTGGTGATGGAGAGTAGAGGTTACCAAATGGTAAAGTTTACTGTATTCAGCTTGTGCTGTGTGTGCGTGTGTGTGTGTGTGTGCGTGTGTGTGTGTGTGTGTGCGTGTGTGTGTGTGTGTGTAGGGAATGAGCTGCTCCATAACTTCACCCAGTCTGTGCCGATGGAGCTGCGTGTGGATCTGCGGGCGGGGGCAGAGTCAGCGTTCGCTCAATACTCCTCCTTCACCATCGACACCGCCAAGAGGCACTACACACTGCGCATCGCAGGATACTCGGGCACCGCCGGTGAATGGGTTACTTTTACTCTGGTTTCATTTCACTCTGCTCTTCTTCACTAGTTTTTCTGCTGTTGTTTGATTTTCTCTGTTTCCTGTTCTTCAGGAGACTCTCTGTCGTACCACAGCGGTCGGCCATTCTCTGCGCGGGACAGAGACCCTCGACCCTTCATCACCCGCTGCGCCATGTCCTACAGGGGTGGATGGTGGTACAAGAACTGCCACGAGGCCAACCTGAACGGCCTGTACAACACCAGCTCCAACCACCAGGTACACACACACACACACAATGCAGTTATAAACACTGCACACACAAACCGCAAACACACACGCAGAGTTCACTGTTAGCCCATCATTTCCTCATCCCGGTTGAGTTTCTCTCATTAATGAAGGTTTACTGAGGACTGAACTAAAGACAGCAGTGTGTGTGTGTGTGTGTGTTTCTTCTGTGGGTGTGGATGAGTGCACCCGCTGCAGTGTGTGTGTGTGTGTGTGTGTGTGTGTGTGTGTGTGTGTGTGTGTGTGTGTGTGTGTGTGTTGTGTGTGTGTGTGTGTGTGTGTGTGTGTGTGTGTGTGTGTGTGTGTGAATGATGAGGAAATGGCCGTGTTTGGTGTCTAAGTGAGACGCTGGACTAAACCCTGATCAGAGTTAGAGACACCGTTAGCTCCTCCAGCTAGTGTTGTGTCTGTAGTGGGACATTATTATTATTATCTGCAGGGTGGCAGGTGTATTTATAGCTAATAATAGCTGCTTCAATATACATAAACAGAATACAGTTCTTATAGTACGAGCGACACACAAAACAGGACAAATCAGCACCTAATAAACTCTTACTCTGAACCGTGGGCCTCACTTTAAGACATGTTTAGCTGATCCTCAGCGCTTTGCTGCACAGGTTTATGTTTGGTCTCATTTTAAAGACAGAAGTCAGATTACAGCAGAAGGGGAGAGTTCATAAAGTTAAAATAAAAGATGCGTCTTCATGTTATAAATGTAATTAAACAATACATTTATATTTAATCTGTATTTCAAAAAATGGTTAGCCTGATGCCTAAAATTGACAGAAAAATCAAAGCTAAGTAAATATATATATATATACACATCTAAATCTGAAGTTTTCTGATGAAGTGAGCTTTCAGTCAGATTTAGTTTGGCTGCAGTACCAGACATGACCATCAGGAGACCTTCAGGTTACATTAGTGACCACACAAGAGCGCCCCCTGTGTTTGCAGACATATCAACCGTATTCTTAAATACTTTTGACAATATTTGTAATAAGAATAATTCTGCAGTTTAGTAAGTTTGGTTTGCAGATGTATTAATAACTGTAGCTCAGTAATGTCAATCAATTATCAGTCACCAGATATGGAAAATAGAAATATTTGATAGTTTGTCATGATGTTTAGATATTATACCTTAAAATATATAACTAACACACTCACACAGGATGTAGAGTAAAATATGAGTTCAGAGGTCTTAGACCTTTACAAAAATACAGTCTCTCAAGATTACATCTGGAATTATTAACATAAAAATGACTGAGGTTAATTTACACTGAGCGAATGCTGCGTTAAACAGGTGTGTGTGTGTGTGTGTGTGTGTGTGTTCAGGGCGTGATCTGGACCGCGTGGAAAGGCCAGGATTTCTCCATTCCCTTCACTGAGATGAAGTTCCGGCCGGCTTCATTCAAGCCCTGAAGCTGAAACACTGAACATCTGAACTATCCACACCAGCGCAACACACAGACGGTTCCCCTGCAGTGTGTGTGTTGAATTGTACAGTTTCTATTTTCAGTGTTAATGTGGAGTCTGTGGTGTATTTCAGACTCAGAGTGATTTCAGTAAAGGAAAGCAGAGTTTATCTGTCAGATTCAGTGGTCTGTTAGTGATATATGTGTATATTAAAGATCTAGATAAGAGCAAAACCGCATCATTCTGAGCAGAATGTTGTTTCTTACATGATAAAACTGACGGAAAACAGTGCAGTGAAGTAAAACAGCAGAATAAGAGTGCTCAGAGACATTATTATAGCGTTCATAAGCTCACAGACGGTCAATAATCTGCATCTCTCAGCTTTTACAGTGAGTAAAGGAGGTGTTCAGTGTTCAGACAGCGCTCTGAGTGTGTGTGTGTGTGTGTGTGTGTGTGTGTGTGTGTATCTTCTGTTTTCCTCTAAAGCTTCATCACAGAATATTGATGGTGAAAGTATATCAGGTCTTTATATTAGCGTTTTATATTTTTGCAAGAAATTATCTTAGTATAATCTGTGTTTAAGACTCTTTACAGCAACACCGTCTACTACACCACGCTTCAGCAATAAAGGACTTTAACACAGTAAACATGATGTGTGTGTGTTTATTCATTCAAACAAACTGTACATATAAAACCCTCAAAGACCAGCAGAGCATCATCAATGCAGGACACAGACGGGGAACGCTCCGGTTATTGATTATAGATCAGACTTCAGTCATTAGATCTGCTGTGTGCAGTGTTCATCTTCAGAAGTCAGAATAATGAAGAAGCCTGAAGACAAAACAGAAGAGCAGACGATTATAAAGCAGCAGACAGAGCAATCCTCTCACTGTACACACTCATCATCATCATCATCATCATCATCATCAAACACTGATGGAGCGACGCGGCGGTCAGGAAACTGCTGATGTAGAGCAGATCAGCTCTCGATCAGGGCTAATCAATAATAAAACTCCACCATTCAGCAGAACGGCTGGCTATTCTAAACTCATTTCCAGATGCTTATTCACTCCATAACTCAGCATCCATCATCTAATCTCCTGAATTAAAGCGTCGATCATGTTTATCAGTTCATACAGCACACACACCGGAACCAGCAGAGCGTCCGCAACACATTCAGTGTGTGTGCTCTTCAACATGCTCCGGTGTACAACACACTAGACATATTCAACACTGTTTAGGGTGGATAGTATATGAATAGTGCTGCAGCATGGTTCTCTGCCTGCGTGTGTGTGTGTGTGTGTGTGTGTGTGCGTGTGTGTGTGTGTGCAGACCTGAAGAGCAGCGCAGCTCCTTTATTATTGGCCACAGACAGGAAGCCGCTCCTCGGGGAGAAATCCAGACTCTGAGTACGGAAGATGGTCTTCTTACGGAACTGTGGGAAATTACTGAAGACTGTAAAGCTGGGCAGATGAACCTGAGGAGGACACACACTGATCAGGACAACACGACAGCATCATTACAGAGAGATCACTGCACACCAATAACCCTGCCGCAGACCACATCACAACTCCACAGCCCTGCAGGAGTGTATCAGCGTACACACCAGCACCAGCGCAGCTAAACACACAGCAGATGGACATTACTGATCATCAACACTACTGATCATCTACTGTACCAGTCGGCAGGCCTCGTCGTCCGCTCGGGAGCCGATGGCCAGGATCTCAGACGTGCTGTTGAAGCTCAGACTCGTGGCCGGCGTCAGCAGGTTCATCACGGCCTTCAGCGGTTTGGGCTCCGAGAGCTGCAGACAGTCTGACTGAGAGTAGATGTTGACCACACCGCTCTGAGAACTACACACACACACACAGACACACATACACACACAGACACACACACACACACACACACACACACACACACACACACACACACACAGACACAGAATTAAATCCTCTAGTCAGAGTAGAGCTGGACAATAATTTGGGTTCAATATCTGTGATGTGATTTTTAAACCCGTTTCTGATATTTCAATATTAATCTGCATATATATATATTAGTGTATATAAAATCTTATACATTATCACTGAATAACAGTCAGTGCTCAGCCGTCAGAAACAGCGTGATGTCAGTTGCGTGATGGCGTACATCACCGACACGCTGCCAGCGCTCAGCAGTAGGTTAAGCTCCAGCACAAGGTTTTAGCTTCAGAATGAGTGCCCTGAACACAGATGTGAATGATCAAGCTTCCACAAGAATACAGATGAACTAGTTGATAAGACAGTAAAGGCTGATGCAGTGGTGTGGAAGCGGTTCGGCTTTTTGAGTTCTGATAAACTTAATCAAAGTCAGCTTTATTGTCAATTCAACCGCATGAACAGGACATATAGAGAATCCAAATGACGTTACTCTCAGACCCTGGGTGCCTAACATATTATATTAATACAATAAGTAGAGTTTTAGAAAAGAATTTACAATCAATACAATCATACACAAAATATCATCTGAAAATATACATTAAATGTAGAAAAAATTATTAAAATGAGTAAACAATACAACAGACTGAAGGGTCACCAAAACACCATGTTTGAGCTGTTGACAGTCCTGTGTGTGTCCCGCGCTGCTATAAACACGATGAGGACACATATACTCCACTAAAAGTGAAAATTGGTTGTTTTTGCGGTATTTTGAGCAAATTCATTCTTCCTAATCTTTGAAGCTGCGTCACGGAGATTAGATCCGTGTGTGTATTCCAGCGTGGAGAGTGGATGTCTGTACTGGCGAGTGCATTGTGACGTCTCTGAGTGTGCAGCATTCATTCATGAGAAAGACTCGGTTCAAACCAATCAACACGCTCTATTGTGAATACAGAATTAATGAATGCAACTTCATTAATATGCATGACAGCTTCGAAGACTGGTTTCACCTGTTACAGTGTTCAGACTGCAGAGAGATGCCACGTCGTGCTGCCGAAACAAGTGGAAGAAGAAGAATTTGGAGACACGGGTCGTCAGTGTTGTGTTTATTAATGTGCTGCACTAGGTAAAGTTAGTTGGCATCATCAGCTGTACTCTATCAGTGTTTAAAGACAGACCTCAGTCTAAATGATTTAGTTACGGAGTTAACAGTTCGTTAACATCACTACAATATTATAGTACAATATTACAGGCTGAGAGATCTGCTGTAAATGCTGCTCTCCTAATGTAAACACTGCAATCTAACTATTACTGTCGTCTAAGATTTTCGCTGCATTGTGTGACAGGATAGTCTGCACACTGCCTCTGTGTAAATCAGCGCGTGCTCAAACGGAAACTCCCATTCTTATGCAAACGCTCCCCTCTTTTCCAACCCTGACACTCCCACCCAAACTGAGCTGGACACACCCACTTTCCTGACTTTTTCCAAACTAGAGGTGTGAACACACCCTACTGAGACGGGGGGAGGGGGGGGGGGGTGTTTCATGGCCCTTTAAAGTTTCAGTGCTCTGCAAAATGTGCCGGAGAGTGGTGCCGACTAGCAGCGGGAACACATCAAATCTGCTCCACCATTTGAAGCAGTTCCACCCGAGACAGAACATACAGAGTCAGAAGATGAAGTTTCAGCCAACCTGTCACCTCACCATCACCACCATCCACCTCCCCGACACCAGCACTGTCAGAAGAGAAGGCAATGAAGCAAACACAGATGACTGTGAGGCGCTGTGTAGGAGTTAAAGCAACCTGCGCTCATCAACACATACATGAAACACGTGCATATACACCTATAAACTACTCACACATACACATCGCTCTATAGGGGAGTAATTTATAGTAGGGGTCTTCAAACTGTGGGGGGCGCCAGCACCTGTTAAAGGGGGCGCGAGAACCTGAGGCGTGCAGTCCTCCACCTCAAGGGGGATCTCCACACAGAGGATTAACGCTCACTGCAGAAACCGACGGCCTGTGAGCATCAAAGCCACACATGTATGATGAACAGCACATACAACACGGATTCACATGCATCACGATCAATAACGAGCCGCTCCACAGTGTGTGGGGTGTTCAGAGGTCCATGCGACTGACAGTTTAACCCCTGTGAAACCGGTGCGTCACTTACAGACCAAACATCAGATGGTGAAAGATGAACCAGTCGACTTCTCTCCACATAAAGAATCAGGAAAGTGAACATCACATTTCTGTCCTGTTTCTATTCTTTATTGATGTAAGAGGCTGGAGCTAATATAGACTCTGCTAATTCAGTTTGCAGACATTTGTGGGTCCAGACGCTGTGTGTGTTCTGGGCAGTTTCTCCTGGCTTTTTAATATTGTCCACATCGATATCAGAGCTATATCGCAACGCCAGAAATTAAGAAACATATCGTGATGTACATTTCTGCCACATCGTCCAGCGCCAGGTCAGAGCGGCTGCAGTTATCTGTCATTTTAATGGTCAGTTTGAGTTCCTGCAGTAACACACACACACACACACACACACACACACACACACACACACACACACACACTCACACTCACACTCACCCGCAGGCCAGATATCGTCCATCTCTGGACACACACAGGGACGTTGCTCTGACGCAGCCTTCATCAGTGAACTTCTTCACACACCGACTGCTCGGCACATCCCAGATAAACACCTCACCATCCTCTGTCACACACACACGAATGCACGCGCACACACAGGAAAATCAGTACAGGTGGACACATCAACAAACACACACACAGAATAACAGACAGCAGTTGTGTGTGTGTGTGTGTGTGCGCGTGTAAAGTTGCTCTAATGGACAGAAAGCAGCGTCTCTGTGCTGGTGTGTGTGTGTGTGTGTGTGTGTGTGTGTGTGTGTAAAGTTGCTCTAATGGACAGAAAGCAGCGTCTCTGTGCTGGTGTGTGTGTGTGTGTATGCTTACCGGAGCTGCTGAAGATGGTGTTACCGTCTGCGGTGAAACCGGTGCTGCACACACGGCCGTTCAGCTTCATACTGCGCACAACCTCTCTCGTCTGAAGAGAAAACACACACACACACACACTATACTGAACGATCGTGGAGAAAACCAACACAGAAATCACTGACACACACACACACACACACACACACACACACACACACACACTCCAGCTTCATGAAGAACAGATGGAGATCAGTGAGACTCTAAATCAGGACTGCTTCCTCTCAGAACAGGAAGTGCAGGGCTGCGATACCTTTGTGGTCATGAGATGGAGATATCCAGAGGATCCCGACAGCAGGAGGAACTTTCCATCTGGAGAGACCTGGAAGTCTGAGACCCTCTGCTCACGGAGACCTGCCGGACACACACACACACACACACACTGCTGAAGCGGAGTCACGAGTGTTTATCTGCTGCAGCTGACAGACGGAGCAGCACTGCGCTGTGTGTGTGTGTGTGTGTGTGTGTGTGTGTGTGTGTGTGTGTGAGAGACGCCGCTCCTGATCTCACCTCTCACACTGGTGACGGGGATGACCCTGCCCTCCATCATGTCGTAGATGTAGAAGAGTTTATTCCTCATGCCTGTGGCCACGATCTGCTCTCCGTCAGCGCTGAACGCAGCTCTCCTCACCGGGAACTTCTCCAGGTGCACCGTCTGGATCTTTGGGTTACTCTTCCCATCCACCTGTGCAGGAGAGGAGCAGCAGTGAGGAGATGAACTCACACACACACACACACACACACACACACACACACACACACACACACACACACACACACACACACACACACACACACACACACACACACACACACACACACACACACAGTGGTCTGGCTTGTGAATGTACAGATCAGCACACACTCACAGCAGCAGGGTTAGCTCTGCATATACATTGAAGACTGTAAGACCATGCAGATTAAACTCAGACTAATATAAAGCCCCAGGCACATCACACCAATCGCTCTCCATTTCAGGATGAGTTCCTTGACGCTGGGTTTTGACGCTGGGTGTCGTGGGGTTTGGTAAACGTCAAACAGGCGTCGTGACACAACACTCAATGGTTTCGTCTCCTGTAATGTGGCATAGTTCACCACAACCGACAGCATGCCTGCGACGCCTCACGACACCAGCGCAGAGAGTCCAGCGGGATTCATTTTCTTCTCGTTCTTCAGGATGAGCTCCGTCATGTGGGCGACACTAGCCAATAGGAGCGCATCATTTCATCGGTTATTTTAGCAGGTGCTGCCGTTCATGCACCAATCAGGTGATCAGAAAACAGGCTGCACATTTACTTCACAGGTGGATCAGATCAGTCATTGGTAGACCCACATGGAGTCTGCGCACGCAGAATTCAGCAGATATTTAGCCATCATTAATTCTGTTTTGTTTACTGGAGTAAATGTGTGTAAATCTATATTTATTCAGTTCTTAAATTACAGTAATATTATTGACTAATATGAACATGTTGATCTGGATTTATGTACAGTGCAGTGTGTACAGTCATATTCTCTGTCTTTCAGTAGAGATATTATATGAGAGACTTGCTTTGTTCACCAAATGAAGTGGATCTGATTGGATTTGCATTGTAAACATTAAATAAAAGTTAAAGGTGTTATGCTTTATTTCATATATTAAGGTTTTAGTTATGAGACTCCCACAATCATTCAGCACAAATCCACAGATTTTTACCAAAATTCTCTGCAGAAATAGCAAATAACATCCACAGACTCCCTACTCCCCTCCCGTCTGGCCCTGCTCATTGGTTATGCAGACTTTGACTAAGTTTTCTCGAATATTGAAGCGTTTTAAACAGTTTTATTTCAGACTGGCACACATGTGCAGACGTCTCCATCTCACAGCCAGTTCCTCTCATCCTTCAGCAGAGTTAGTTCCTCTGGGGTAATCTGTGAGCATGTTCAGTGCTGTGAATACACTGCAGACGCATCTCCTGCTTATTCAGACGTGTCATTAACAGTGAAAACAGTTTAATATCGGCGTCTCTCACACGGTCAATATTACACTTTCATTTAGGCTCCATTATTATTTTATTCAACAAACCAGCACGGCAGATCGTGTTCTGTGCATGCGCTTCACCTCAGATATTATTCGTCTTTATAGATCACTGACCAACAAAACAAACATTAGAATTACGTTAAAGATTAAACCAAAGGAAAACCGTTTCAACAAGAGATTTAGTCAAACCTTTTAAGACCTTTAAGACTCTTTCCATACATTTTAAGACCCTATAGCCACTTTAGGTAACAACCAGAAACACTGGCGAGATTTTAACGTACAGTATATTTACTAAATATTAATATAAGAAACTAATCCAAATCTAAAATACTGAAACACTGAGTAAACATCTGTTAAGTCTAGATAATTCAGCGGGTGGGTACCTGTAGAACTGCAGGAATGATGGTGTAGCCTTGATTATTGCAGTAAACACAGCAGCAGGATGTCAAATCTAGCAGGATTTATTGATTTGATGAACTACACATCATTCTGATATCTGCAGATTTATTTCAGGCAAACTTTAGCATCCACTGCATGATCAAACATGATCTAGAGTTTAATAGCTAGCACACGAGCATTAAAGACTTATTAATTTCTCTACACTGCTTTATCAACTTCTAATACTTTATGAGCCCGCGGTCACGCTGTGATTGCATCTGATTTTTCCTCGGTGCTGATGTGCTTTCGTTTTCTCCATCTCACTCGCGGTGAGTTCAGGCCGGGGAGAGTTTAATAAGCAGGGAAATAAACATTTAGATTATAAAGAAAATATCTTAATATTAAAACAGAATCGTGAGTTTGAGTCTGTCGTGAGGAACGCCCTTAATAATGCAGAGATCAGCTGTCTGCAAGCGTCAGTGTTTATCGAGATAAGATAAACATCGTTACAGCAGCACGTCTGACCGCTTGAGGAAATAACGATCGCCATAGACGACACTGGATGCCTGATCGTGAAGGAGCGAGCAGTCTGGCACATCTCTTACCCACGACAAGCCAAGACTTTATCAAGGAAAACAGAACCAATAATAATAATAACGGCACAATCTGACATGACTTTCGTAATCAACAATAACGATCATACCTGGAAGAGTGAGACGCAGTGGTCGAGGCCGGCCGTCATCACGATCTGAGCCGACGGGTGAAACTGCACTGCGGTCAGCTGAGCCTCAGACACACACTCGCTATTCGCATTCAAACACTTCTTTATCTGAAAGAGACAAACACTGTCAGACCAGACGCTTCACACACACACACACACACACACACAGACAGACACACACACACACACACACACACACACACACACACAGACAGACACAGACAGACAGACACACACAAACACACACAAACACACACAGAGCGGTGTGTGCAGTAATGAACGCAGTACTCGGATCACTCCTCTCGGCAGGCTGTCTGATGAGCTGATGAAGTTAGCGGTCCTCCTCAGCAGATCTTCATCTTCATCATCATCTTCATCTGCTGTATATAAAGAGAGACATTACCATCACTGATCAGCAACCCACAGCGGACAGGAGAGTGTGTTTCAGCAGCTCAGTGTGTGTGTGTGTGTGTGTGTGTGTGTGTGTGTGTGTGTGTGTGTGTTTGATACACAGGGTGTTTATCTATTTGACCAATCAGATGACGCCATACTATCCTTACTCTAGTGCTCACTGTAGAGTGTTCACTGTAGAGTGTTCACTGTATTGTGTTTACTATAGAGTGTTCACTGTAGAGTGTTCACTGTAGTGTGTTCACTGTAGTGTGTTCACTGTAGTGTGTTCACTGTAGAGCGTTCACTGTAGAGCGTTCACTGTAGAGCGTTCACTGTAGAGTGTTCTCTGCAGTGTGTTCAGTCTAGTGTTCACTGTATTGTGTTTACTGTAGAGTGTTCACTGTAGTGTGTTCACTGTAGTGTGTTCACTGTAGTGTGTTCACTGTAGTGTGTTCACTGTAGAGTGTTCACTGTAGAGTGTTCACTGTAGTGTGCTCACTGTAGTGTTCACTTTAGTGTGTTCACTGTAGTGTGTTCACTGTAGTGTTCACTGTAGTGTTCACTGTAAAGTGTTTACTGTAGAGTGTTCACTGTAGTGTGTTCATTGTAGTGTTCACTGTAGTGTGTTCACTGTAGTGTGTTTACTCTAATGTTCACTGTAGAGTGTTTACTCTAGTGTTCACAGTATTGTGTTTACTCTAGTATTCACTGTTGAGTGTTTACTTTAGTGTTCACTGTAGAGTGTTTACTCTAGTGTTCACTGTAGTGTGTTAGTCTAGTATTCATTGTAGTGTGTTTACTCTAGTGTTCACTGTAGTGTTTACTCTAGTATTCACTGTTGAGTGTTTACTTTAGTGTTCACTGTAGAGTGTTTACTCTAGTGTTCACTGTAGAGTGTTTACTCTAGTGTTCACTGTAGAGTGTTTACTCTAGTGTTCACTGTAGAGTGTTTACTCTAGTGTTCACTGTAGAGTGTTTACTCTAGTGTTCACTGTGGTGCGTTTACTCTAGTGTTCACTGTAGTGCGTTTACTCTAGTGTTCACTGTAGAGTGTTTACTCTAGTGTTCACTGTGGTGTGTTTACTCTAGTGTTCACTGTAGTGTGTTTACTCTAGTGTTCACTGTAGAGTGTTTACTCTAGTGTTCACTGTGGTGTGTTTACTCTAGTGTTCACTGTAGTGTGTTTACTCTAGTGTTCACTGTAGTGTGTTTACTCTAGTGTTCACTGTAGTGTGTTTACTCTAGTGTTCACTGTAGTGTGTTTACTCTAGTGTGCACTGTAGTGTGTTTACTCTAGTGTGCACTGTAGTGTGTTTACTCTAGTGTTCACTGTAGAGTGTTCAGTCTAGTGTTCACTGCAGTGTGTTCAGTCTAGTGTTCACTGCAGTGTGTTCAGTCTAGTGTTCACTGTAGTGTGTTCACTGTAGAGTGTTCAGTCTAGTGTTCACTGTAGTGTGTTCACTGTAGAGTGTTCAGTCTAGTGTTCACTGTAGTGTGTTTACTCTAGTGTTCACTGTAGTGTGTTTACTCTAGTGTTCACTGTAGTGTGTTTACTATAGTGTTTACTGTAGAGTGTTTACTCTAGTGTTCACTGTAGTGTGTTTACTCTAGTGTTCACTGTAGTGTGTTTACTATAGTGTTTACTGTAGAGTGTTTACTCTAGTGTTCACTGTACAGTGTTTATTCTAGTGTTCACTGTAGAATGTTTACTCTAGTGTTCACTGTAGTGTGTTTACTCTAGTGTTCACTGTAGAGTGTTTACTCTAGTGTTCACTGTAGAGTGTTTACTCTAGTGTTCACTGTAGAGTGTTTACTCTAGTGTTCACTGTAGAGTGTTTACTCTAGTGTTCACTGTAGTGTGTTTACTCTAGTGTTCACTGTAGTGTTTACTCTAGTGTTCACTGTAGAATGTTTACTCTAGTGTTCACTGTAGTGTGTTTACTATAGTGTTTACTGTAGAGTGTTTACTATAGTGTTTACTGTAGAGTGTTTACTCTAGTGTTCACTGTAGAGTGTTTACTCTAGTGTTCACTGTAGTGTGTTTACTATAGTGTTTACTGTAGAGTGTTTATTCTAGTGTTCACTGTAGAATGTTTACTCTAGTGTTCACTGTAGTGTGTTTACTATAGTGTTTACTGTAGAGTGTTTACTCTAGTGTTCACTGTAGAATGTTTACTCTAGTGTTCACTGTAGTGTGTTTACTCTAGTGTTCACTGTAGAATGTTTACTCTAGTGTTCACTGTAGTGTGTTTACTATAGTGTTTACTGTAGAGTGTTTACTCTAGTGTTCACTGTAGTGTGTTTACTATAGTGTTTACTGTAGAGTGTTTACTATAGTGTTTACTGTAGAGTGTTTATTCTAGTGTTCACTGTAGAATGTTTACTCTAGTGTTCACTGTAGTGTGTTTACTATAGTGTTTACTGTAGAGTGTTTACTCTAGTGTTCACTGTAGTGTGTTTACTCTAGTGTTCACTGTAGTGTGTTTACTCTAGTGTTCACTGTAGTGTGTTTACTCTAGTGTTCACTGTAGAGTGTTTACTCTAGTGTTCACTGTAGTGTGTTTACTATAGTGTTCACTGTAGTGTGTTTACTCTAGTGTTCACTGTAGTGTGTTTACTCTAGTGTTCACTGTAGCGTGTTTACTCTAGTGTTCACTGTAGAGTGTTTTGGTCACCTGTCCTCCGGCTGGTCCTGTGCTCCTCCTCTGCCCAACTCGGTGTGCCACCCATGGCCTTCTGGAACCTGGAGAACACACACACACACACACACACACACACACACACACACACACACACAGTTACAGCTGCAGGTCTCTGAGAGTGTAAATATGTGGATGATTTATCCACGCATGCACACACACAAACACACTCTCTCTCTCACACACACACACACACTCACTGCTCCTTCAGCCGCTGCTGCAGTCTCTGTTTGCTCATCTTGGTCTCTGCGTCGCTCTTCTTCAGCTCTCGGCGGGAGCGGTGCGTCATGTCCACCCTGGAGGAGGAAGAGTCGTCATCTTCATCATCATCATGACACACACACACTGCAGTAAATAAGAATAGTGCTCACTCTTCGTCCTGCTCATCATCCTCATCCTCCCACACTGCTGTCCTGGCTCTCCGGCGGCCCCGGGGACCCTCGCTGCCCTCTGAACACACACTGCGCACTTCATCAGCATCAGCATCATCATCATCATGCTCAAGAAAACTGCTGCTGCCCTGCTCACACACACACACACACAGAGACAGAGAGAGAGAGAGAGAGAGAGAGAGAGAGAGAGAGAGAGAGAGAGAGAGAGAGAGAGAGAGACTGTTAGAAATAGTTCTGAAACACTGGGGTCAGTGTTGTCAATAACCCACCCTGTTCTGAGGTCAGTCATTATTAAGCGCTGTTCTGAGGTCAGTGTTATTGTCATTATTAAGCGCTGTTCTGAGGTCAGTGTTATTGTCATTATTAAGCGCTGTTCTGAGGTCAGTGTTATTGTCATTATTAAGCGCTGTTCTGAGGTCAGTGTTATTGTCATTATTAAGCGCTGTTCTGAGGTCAGTTTTATTGTCATTATTAAGCGCTGTTCTGAGGTCAGTGTCGTCAGTAATTAAGCGCTGTTCTGGGGTCAGTGTTGTGGGGTCTCAGACCTGCTCCAGGCGGCCGCTCAGCTGCTCCTCCGCCCCGAACAGCAGCTCCTCCAGCCGCCGGACCTCCGCCTCCTCCTGTCCGAGAGCTGCGCACTTCTGCCGGTGCTTCATCTGCCGCTCCTCCAGCGGCCGCTTCCTGCTGCCCACACGCGCGGGAGACTCCATTACTGCTGCGGAAAACTTCTTCTTCCTCTGTGGACTTTACTGGCGGCTGGCACGCAGAAAACTACAGTCCGACCGCTTGGATATCCACACGTGCACAACAACAGCAGAGCAAACACTTCCGCTGCAGAAGGCGCCCTGCGCTCTACCGCTGCCGCAGGACAGGAGAGGAACTGCCGTCGCAGGAGGAACTGCAGCTGCCCGAACAAAACACGCTGACAGTGTGCAGGCTAACATGATCATAATACATCAATAAAACTAGTGATGGTGAAATGAAGCTTTCTGAACCAGTCAAGCGCTCGACTCAATTGTATTGGAAAAGGGTTCGTTACTCGAAGCTTTCTAAATCAGACTCGATGAGGACCTCTGCTGGTTAGAGTGTGGGAGAGCACTGTGTTGCAATAATGTCAAATGTTCACAACTGACCATCTCATTCATGTAGTAATACAACAACAGTAATATAAACAAATAACTCAATTACTGCAGTTTTCACACATAAGGTATATTACATTACACCACAGATGACTGATGTAGAATCTAAAGGTATTCAAAAGATTTTACATTCATCGACTCCAACTGGTCCTTCATCTAGCCGCTCATCCCAAGCGGGGATCGAACCAGCGATTCCTGCATGGGAGGCGAATGCTCTAGGCTGTGAGTGAGGCATTCGGGCTGCACTCGCCAGCTGGTCTCCGTTAACCACTATACTACGATATGCAGTGGTTTTCTTTAAAGATAGTTGTAAAAATACGCTAATACACTTTAGTATGCTTCAAAACCTTTTCACTGTAAGTTACTGTTGTATTTTAGTTTAATTACTGGTGTGTGGGACCGCTGCAGTGCTTTGAAACAGTAGAAATGTATGTAATCGACGCCTAATCTCTCTCTATACTTTACTAACTCATGGGGGTGTTTAAACCTTTGAATCAAAATTCGAAGCCGTCACGTGGGTATAGGCGAAAATGAAGCTTCGGACGTCACTGATCACGTGATCATGGCAAAACGAATCGAGCTCCGGTACACTGCTTCACTGACATGCTTCAAAGCCTCGGCGCACAACGTCACATCACTAAATAAAACCCTTTCACCAGTGTCATACTGAGCATCAAAGTCTCTCTAATGCCCTGTACATATCCTGGTGACTTTGAGAGAGGGTTGAGGCTTGATACTGAATGATTTTCTGAAGTGATGATGACCGCTGAGCTGTGCTGGCTATAACCAGAGGCGGAGAGAGTATAAAAGCTTCTACTCATGTAAAAGCGCTGTTACTTACTAAACATCTACTGAAGTAACAGTAGAGTTACATGTCTATAAATCTACTGAAGTAACAGTAGAGTAGAGTTACATGTCTATAAATCTACTGAAGTAACAGTAGAGTTACATGTCTATAAATCTACTGAAGTGAAAGTAGAGTTACATGTCTATAAATCTACTGAAGTAACAGTAGAGTTACATGTCTATAAATCTACTGAAGTAACAGTAGAGTTACATGTCTATAAATCTACTGAAGTAACAGTAGAGTTACATGTCTATAAATCTACTGAAGTAACAGTAGAGTTACATGTCTATAAATCTACTGAAGTAACAGTAGAGTTACATGTCTATAAATCTACTGAAGTAACAGTAGAGTTACATGTCTATAAATCTACTGAAGTAACAGTAGAGTTACATGTCTATAAATCTACTGAAGTAACAGTAGAGTTACATGTCTATAAATCTACTGAAGTAACAGTAGAGTTACATGTCTATAAATCTACTGAAGTAACAGTAGAGTTACATGTCTATAAATCTACTGAAGTGAAAGTAGAGTTACATGTCTATAAATCTACTGAAGTAACAGTAGAGTTACATGTCTATAAATCTACTGAAGTGACAGTAGAGTTACATGTCTATAAATCTACTGAAGTAACAGTAGAGTTACATGTCTATAAATCTACTGAAGTGACAGTAGAGTTACATGTCTATAAATCTACTGAAGTAACAGTAGAGTTACATGTCTATAAATCTACTGAAGTAACAGTAGAGTTACATGTCTATAAATCTACTGAAGTAACAGTAGAGTTACATGTCTATAAATCTACTGAAGTAACAGTAGAGTTACATGTCTATAAATCTACTGAAGTAACAGTAGAGTTACATGTCTATAAATCTACTGAAGTAACAGTAGAGTTACATGTCTATAAATCTACTGAAGTAACAGTAGAGTTACATGTCTATAAATCTACTGAAGTAACAGTAGAGTTACATGTCTATAAATCTACTGAAGTAACAGTAGAGTTACATGTCTATAAATCTACTGAAGTAACAGTAGAGTTACATGTCTATAAATCTACTGAAGTGAAAGTAGAGTTACATGTCTATAAATCTACTGAAGTAACAGTAGAGTTACATGTCTATAAATCTACTGAAGTAACAGTAGAGTTACATGTCTATAAATCTACTGAAGTAACAGTAGAGTAGAGTTACATGTCTATAAATCTACTGAAGTAACAGTAGAGTTACATGTCTATAAATCTACTGAAGTAACAGTAGAGTTACATGTCTATAAATCTACTGAAGTAACAGTAGAGTAGAGTTACATGTCTATAAATCTACTGAAGTGACAGTAGAGTTACATGTCTATAAATCTACTGAAGTGACAGTAAAAATTCACTCATTAAAATGTCCTCATGGTGAGTAAAGAGTCACTATTCTCAAACTCTGCTGCAGCATCTGCTGTTAGCTCAATTGTGCACAGACAGTTTTGCTCCAGCTCCCCGTTAATATCTAATCCTGATGCTAACGAACATTAGCAATGTTACGGACACAGTTGGGCAAGTTACTTCCACAATGTACATTAATATAGTTAGGCTGCTGTCATTTCTGTTTTGTAATATTAATGTCTCAGAAATGTGTTAAACTGCTTTTGTTTTACTTTCAGGTTACTTTAACCACAATAACCACAGAAATATGACTACATTAAGGATGTCTGTTTTCAAATACATTTAGCTATTAATTGTAATTATTCAGAGATGTTTGCTTGTGTAAGGCGTCTGACAGCAGCCAGTGCTCCACACAGAGATCTGATCATTTGACATCTTTTCTTTTAAATATTATATTTACACTGTAAAAATGCAGCGTTCCACACAATTCATTCATGTTGTCCCAACACAAATTAAGTTAACTTAACACTTTAACTAATTTATGTGGATTGAACATAAAAAATTAAGTTGTCCCAATGAAATCTCAAGAATTGTATTGTTTCAGCTCAATTTAATTAAGTAGTTAGAACAAGTAAAAAAAGTGTAAATATACAGTTGCAGTCAGAGTTATTAGCCCCCCAGTTTATTTTCTTCCCCAATTTCTGTTTAACAGAGAGCCGATTTCTCCAACACATCTCTAATCATAATAGTGTTAATAACTCATCTCTAATAACTGATTTATTTTCTCTTTGTCATGATGACAGTAAATAATATTAGACTAGATATTCTTCAAGACACTTCTATACAGCTTAAAGTCACATTTAAAGGCTTAACTAGGGTAATTAGGGTAAAGTTAGGGTAATTAGGCAAGTTATTGTATAATGATGGTTTGGTCTGTAGACTATTGAGAAAATAAATAGCTTAAAGGGGCTAATAATATTGAGCTTAAAATTATTTGTAAAAAATTAAAAACTGCTTTTATTCTAGCCTAAATAAAACAAATAAGAAGGAAAAATCATTATCAGACATACTGTGAACATTTCCTTGCTTTGTTAATCATAATTTAGGAAATATTTAATAAAGAAAAACAATTAAAAGGGGGCGAATAATTCTGCCTTCAGCTGTATTTATTTTTTACTCAGTAACGGATATGATTTAAAATGTAGTGAAGTACAATACTCTAATCATACTTCAGTAAAAGTAAAATGACAGATTTTAAACTACTCTAAACTCCTCGAGTACAGTAGCGTGAGTAAATGTCATTCGTTATGTTCCACCGCGGGCTAACACAAGCGATACTGCACTCAAACTGGCCGCTGCTCTTGGGAAGTTCAACATTTATTCTGTAAAGATTAAAATATATTCTATAACTGTCTTCAATTACAACAATTAAGACAGACCAGAACACTAAAGCTGCTGTATATGTCCTCTTACAGTCCTACACGATTGTCAGCTGTGCACATTTATTTATGTATCTGTGCACGCATGTTCAGATTATTTTTAATTTTCCTTTATTTTATGATTATAAAACTCTGTTTAAGTTATTTATTAATATCACAGTAGGACACACCTATAGTGTTCTGTGGCAGGGTATGACTGAATCAGACATGTGCACCGCACTGCTCAATGGAAACAGGACAAAAGGTACCATACCGCACCGTATCGCACTGTATCGTACCGGATAGAGTTTGGGAGTACAGCAGAGGGCGGAGCTAGAGTCCGTGCTGACAGCTGATTGGTTATAGTCAACAAGCCAGCAGAA
Organism: Danio aesculapii; assembly: GCF_903798145.1. NCBI lineage: Eukaryota > Metazoa > Chordata > Actinopteri > Cypriniformes > Danionidae > Danio > Danio aesculapii. The sequence continues at coordinate 51,570,021 of NC_079453.1, forward strand.
TGACAGAAAGCAGCCATTTTATAATTGAGAATACTGATACAGACTTTACCTTACTTTGGGAAAATGTTTAGTTTGGTTTTGTTTATTACAAAGCAGACCCTTTACATAAAGAGAAAAGACATTTCCTTAATCTGCTTATTAACAAAATATCATAAGCATAAGTGTACATTTACAAAGCAAAAACCTGTTTCATATTTAGCTTACTGAAACGCAGAAACTCTTACAAGACAGGCTTTAAAATCAGCTGAAATGTGTGGATTATATACTCCTGCTCCTTACATGTGTGATGGAAAAGCTCTGCTGGTTATATATATTTGTTTTCTTTATAATGTAGGCTACTGTGATTGTATTTTCACTTTTTGCATAATAATAAAATAATGACAGAAAGCGGCATATTTACACACAGACACGACAGCGTAATAATAACACACACATATAATAATAATAATAATAATAATAATAATAATAATAGTAATAATGAGCCATTGGTGAGCTGTAAATAATAAAGCTTGTCATCTCTCTGTGACACACAGCTGCTCGCCATAAGCAGATCTCTGTGTGTGTGTGTGTGTGTGTGTGTATGTGTGTAAGAATGTGAATATATGTGTGTGTGAGTGTCTGTGTGTCCTCTAGTGTACTTGACAAGGGCATCTAAAAGTGTGTGAAGCACCTGTGGCTCTGCTCGGGTCTATTTGTGTGCTGGATCGCTGTGTGTGTGTGTGTTTACTGCTCTTACTCTTATTGTTCTTTACTCCAGCAAACTGCACTGCACTTCAGCACGGCTACACCGCTTTCTCCACCCGTTCAGCAGCGCTCTGATCACACTCCTCATGTCCCTCACAGCCTTCACTCACTGATCCACACAGAGCCAGAGCAGACTACAGAAAACACACAGAGGGGACAGTTCTGGAGATAGAGGAAACAATGAACAGATACACAAACACACACACACATCTAACTACACACGTCTGCTGGTCTACAGTTTAATGTTGATCTCTGCTCTGTCCACTTCTGATGGTGAAGATTCACTGACATTTTACTGACATTTTAGTAAATAATACAGTGTAGAAGGAATAATATCTAGAGAAATGAGTGTGTAGAGTAACAGACACTGTGCTGCTGTTTACAAGGTTTCTGTAGCGTAATATACAACACCAACACACACTGTACAGCACTGCAGACCAGGGAAGATGACAGGAAAGTCAAATTTCACATGAGTATTGACATTCAGAAGCAGAAATAAAGAATAAAAACATAACTCAGATATTTCAACAGTGTCCATATATACCTGATATACTGATCA
>NC_079453.1:51576323-51595656 GCF_903798145.1 Danio aesculapii
AGGCAAACACACACACACACACACACACACACACACATGAATTAGTACAGGCAAACACACACACACACACACGCACAAATATAGAGGAATCAGTACAGGCAAACACACACACACACACACACACACACACACATAGAGGAACATACACACATGTAGTCGAGTGTTTATCGGGTGTAGTCGAGTGTTTATCGGGTGTAGTCGAGTGTTTATCTGGTGTAGTCGAGTGTTTATCTGGTGTAGTCGAGTGTTTATCCGGTGTAGTCGAGTGTTTATCTGCTGTAGTCGAGTGTTTATCCGGTGTAGTCGAGTGTTTATCTGCTGTAGTCGAGTGTTTATCGGGTGTAGTCGAGTGTTTATCTGCTGTAGTCGAGTGTTTATCGGGTGTAGTCGAGTGTTTATCGGGTGTAGTCGAGTGTTTATCGGGTGTAGTCGAGTGTTTATCGGGTGTAGTCGAGTGTTTATCTGGTGTAGTCGAGTGTTTATCGGGTGTAGTCGAGTGTTTATCGGGTGTAGTCGAGTGTTTATCGGGTGTAGTCGAGTGTTTATCTGGTGTAGTCGAGTGTTTATCTGGTGTAGTCGAGTGTTTATCCGGTGTAGTCGAGTGTTTATCCGGTGTAGTCGAGTGTTTATCTGCTGTAGTCGAGTGTTTATCGGGTGTAGTCGAGTGTTTATCTGCTGTAGTCGAGTGTTTATCGGGTGTAGTCGAGTGTTTATCGGGTGTAGTCGAGTGTTTATCGGGTGTAGTCGAGTGTTTATCCGGTGTAGTCGAGTGTTTATCCGGTGTAGTCGAGTGTTTATTCGGTGTAGTCGAGTGTTTATTCAGTGTAGTAGAGTGTTTATCGGGTGTAGTCGAGTGTTTATCGGCTGTAGTCGAGTGTTTATCGGGTGTAGTCGAGTGTTTATCGGGTGTAGTTGAGTGTTTATCGGGTGTAGTCGAGTGTTTATCCGGTGTAGTCGAGTGTTTATCCGGTGTAGTCGAGTGTTTATCGGGTGTAGTCGAGTGTTTATCCGGTGTAGTCAAGTGTTTATCGGGTGTAGACAAGTGTTTGTCCGGTGTAGACAAGTGTTTATCGGGTGTAGTTAATGGTTTATCCGGTGTAGTCGAGTGTTTATCCGGTGTAGTCGAGTGTTTATCGGGTGTAGTCGAGTGTTTATCCGGTGTAGTCGAGTGTTTATCCGGTGTAGTCGAGTGTTTATCGGGTGTAGACAAGTGTTTATCGGGTGTAGTCAAGTGTTTATCCGGTGTAGTCGAGTGTTTATCGGGTGTAGTCGAGTGTTTATCCGGTTTAGTCGAGTGTTTATCCGGTGTAGTCGAGTGTTTATCCGCTGTAGTCGAGTGTTTATCCGCTGTAGTCGAGTGTTTATCCGGTGTAGTCGAGTGTTTATCTGCTGTAGTCGAGTGTTTATCCGGTGTAGTCGAGTGTTTATCTGCTCTAGTCGAGTGTTTATCCGGTGTAGTCGAGTGTTTATCCGGTGTAGTCGAGTGTTTATCCGGTGTAGTCGAGTGTTTATCCGGTGTAGTCGAGTGTTTATCGGGTGTAGTCGAGTGTTTATCTGCTGTAGTCGAGTGTTTATCCGGTGTAGTCTAGTGTTTATCCGGTGTAGTCGAGTGTTTATCCGCTGTAGTCGAGTGTTTATCCGGTGTAGTCGAGTGTTTATCCGGTGTAGTCGAGTGTTTATCCGGTGTAGTCGAGTGTTTATCTGGTGTAGTCGAGTGTTTATCGGGTGTAGTCGAGTGTTTATCGGGTGTAGTCGAGTGTTTATCCGGTGTAGTCGAGTGTTTATCCGGTGTAGTCGAGTGTTTATCCGCTGTAGTCGAGTGTTTATCCGCTGTAGTCGAGTGTTTATCCGGTGTAGTCGAGTGTTTATCTGCTGTAGTCGAGTGTTTATCCGGTGTAGTCGAGTGTTTATCTGCTGTAGTCGAGTGTTTATCTGCTGTAGTCGAGTGTTTATCGGGTGTAGTCGAGTGTTTATCGGGTGTAGTCGAGTGTTTATCGGGTGTAGACGAGTGTTTATCGGGTGTAGTCGAGTGTTTATCCGGTGTAGTTGAGTGTTTATCTGGTGTAGTCGAGTGTTTATCAGCTGTAGTCGAGTGTTTATCCGGTGTAGTCGAGTGTTTATCGGGTGTAGACAAGTGTTTATCGGGTGTAGTTAATGGTTTATCCGGTGTAATCGAGTGTTTATCCGGTGTAGTCGAGTGTTTATCCGGTGTAGTCGAGTGTTTATCCGGTGTAGTCGAGTGTTTATCCGGTGTAGTCGAGTGTTTATCCGGTGTAGTCGAGTGTTTATCCGCTGTAGTCGAGTGTTTATTCGCTGTAGTCGAGTGTTTATCCGGTGTAGTCGAGTGTTTATCTGCTGTAGTCGAGTGTTTATCCGGTGTAGTCGAGTGTTTATCGGGTGTAGTCGAGTGTTTATCGGGTGTAGACGAGTGTTTATCGGGTGTAGTCGAGTGTTTATCCGGTGTAGTCGAGTGTTTATCCGGTGTAGTCGAGTGTTTATCGGGTGTAGTCGAGTGTTTATCCGGTGTAGTCGAGTGTTTATCGGGTGTAGACAAGTGTTTATCGGGTGTAGTTAATGGTTTATCCGGTGTAATCGAGTGTTTATCCGGTGTAGTCGAGTGTTTATGCGGTGTAGTCGAGTGTTTATCCGGTGTAGTCGAGTGTTTATCGGGTGTAGTCGAGTGTTTATCCGGTGTAGTCGAGTGTTTATCCGGTGTAGTCGAGTGTTTATCCGGTGTAGTCGAGTGTTTATCCGGTGTAGTCGAGTGTTTATCCGGTGTAGTCGAGTGTTTATCCGGTGTAGTCGAGTGTTTATCCGGTGTAGTCGAGTGTTTATCCGCTGTAGTCGAGTGTTTATTCGCTGTAGTCGAGTGTTTATCCGGTGTAGTCGAGTGTTTATCTGCTGTAGTCGAGTGTTTATCCGGTGTAGTCGAGTGTTTATCGGGTGTAGTCGAGTGTTTATCGGGTGTAGACGAGTGTTTATCGGGTGTAGTCGAGTGTTTATCCGGTGTAGTCGAGTGTTTATCCGGTGTAGTCGAGTGTTTATCGGGTGTAGTCGAGTGTTTATCCGGTGTAGTCGAGTGTTTATCGGGTGTAGACAAGTGTTTATCGGGTGTAGTTAATGGTTTATCCGGTGTAATCGAGTGTTTATCCGGTGTAGTCGAGTGTTTATGCGGTGTAGTCGAGTGTTTATCCGGTGTAGTCGAGTGTTTATCGGGTGTAGTCGAGTGTTTATCCGGTGTAGTCGAGTGTTTATCGGGGGTGTAGACAAGTGTTTGTCCGGTGTAGACAAGTGTTTATCGGGTGTAGTTAATGGTTTATCCGGTGTAGTCGAGTGTTTATCGGGTGTAGTCGAGTGTTTATCGGGTGTAGTCGAGTGTTTATCCGGTGTAGTCGAGTGTTTATCCGGTGTAGTCGAGTGTTTATCGGGTGTAGACAAGTGTTTATCGGGTGTAGTCGAGTGTTTATCCGGTGTAGTCGAGTGTTTATCGGGTGTAGTCGAGTGTTTATCCGGTTTAGTCGAGTGTTTATCCGGTGTAGTCGAGTGTTTATCCGGTGTAGTCGAGTGTTTATCCGGTGTAGTCGAGTGTTTATCCGGTTTAGTCGAGTGTTTATCCGGTGTAGTCGAGTGTTTATCGGGTGTAGTCGAGTGTTTATCCGGTGTAGTCGAGTGTTTATCCGGTGTAGTCGAGTGTTTATCCGGTGTAGTCGAGTGTTTATCGGGTGTAGTCAAGTGTTTATCGGGTGTAGTCGAGTGTTTATCGGGTGTAGTCGAGTGTTTATCCGGTTTAGTCGAGTGTTTATCGGGTGTAGTCGGTGTTATTTGGTTTACAGTTCGCTAATTAAGTTGTGGTCCCCTGCACTCTTCTCTGGAGTGAGCCCCTAGGGTGTAGGGATGAGCCCTTCATATTGAAACACAGACAGGGTTTGGCTTTTTGCAGTTTCCATTTTTTAAGTAAAGGATTTTAGACGATGCTAGCATCTTTTATTTGTGTTTGTGTTTCAGTGACTAGATGAAGACATATTTTAGATTTTTAAAAACATTAGATATGGCTATATCCTGATAATAATAATGTGGTTTAACAGTTTAGGGCCGTGAGCAGCTCCTGAGCCGTGATTTGAGTGTTGAGAGATCTGAGCGATCATGAACTTGTGCTGTGGCTCCGCCCCTTCCGCTCAGGCTTTATAAGGCAGTCGCGGCAGTTCTCGCTCTTCTTCTGCTGCTTCCGCCCGGACTATCAGGATTTACTGAAGCAGCTCTGCTCCTCCGTCAGGTGTGTGTGAGACAGTGTGTGTGTGTGTTTTGTGATGGTGTGTATCTTTGACAGATGTATGAGTGTTTTTCGCGCCTCTCCGTGTGTTTAATGCAGTGCTATGCCGTGTCCAGCGGCGTCTGCGCATGTGCGGCCCTTTTCCTTGTTCTCGTGTTTTTTCGGTTTTCTGTGCTCGGTCGGTCTCGGTACCGTGAACTCGGCAGCGGCGTGTCCTCGGGCGGCCGCGTGTCTGCAGCTGCTCGGTCTCACGGCTCGGGACGCGTCGGTATGTGATAGGCGTCTGCTACGCATGCGCCACATCTGTGCCCTGTTGCTTTGTTCCGGGATGGAGCGTCACGTGACTGTGATTCGGCAGGGCTCAGGGTGCAGATGTTAAAGATGGAGAAATATCACTGTGAGGATCACCTGAGCAGTACAGAACCGTTCAGTATTGGGTCACTGTAGCGCGCTCCGACACATGCTGGATAAATGATCCCGATCCGTGTTCTCCTCACTGACATCATCTGAGCAGCCTGAACCGATCCGAACCTTCACAGATATGTAGAGTAAATTACACGTGTGTGTGTGTGTGTGTGTGTGTGTGTGTCCTCACGTGTTTCTTCTTCTCCTGCAGAATCATGTCTGCTAAGACCGAGCGCACCTTCATCGCCGTGAAGCCCGACGGTGTGCAGAGGGGGCTGATGGGAGAGATCATCAAGCGCTTCGAGCAGAAAGGCTTCAGACTGGTGGCCATGAAGTTTCTGCAGGTGTGTGTGTGTGCGTGCGTGTGTGTGTTCATCAGTCGGCTATATCAGAGAACAGGGCAAACGGCTGTATATGAGATCATACGACCATATAATTATTAATCACCTGTTTCTAAATGGTCTATAAAAGTGAGGGGCACATACAGGGACGAGCGGGATCAAGAGTGGTGTGTGTGTGTGCGCACATGCGTCAGTGTGTTTTCACCAGCGCTGTTTCTGTTGCACATGAACTAATTAACATGAGTAAAAGAGGCCATATGTGAATAGCCCCTAACGTCTTTATTCTGGGAGAACCCCTCAATACACATCTCAAAGCTTTTACTGGGGCACTATCCCATCAACATCTCCCCATGCTGCCCTGGGCGATTGCCCATATTGGCCATGCCCAAATCTGCACAGCGAGGATGTTTTCTATATAGATGAAGAGTTCAGATGCTAAAGCTGAGACTGGCACTGAGTGAAGGCTTTAGGCTCGCAGTACATCAACCAATCGAGTGGTGTCTAATAATCTAAATCGCAGCGTCGGCACATTCAGAAATAACTGAGCAAGAGCCGCTGAAATCCTGAGAATCAGAAGGTGTGACTCGAACCATAGGTGTTCAATATAGCAGCGCTGATACGCCAGCTGTATGAGGAGACGCTTTATTCTGCTGCAGTTTCCACTTTAACAGCTGGAGTCTGAGGAACTGTATGAGCCTGTCTGACTGGCAGTGATTGGCAAATGAAAACGTGTCTTACCTCAACTCTGAGCATGATCAGAAACAGAAAACACACTGTGCAGTCTGCAGTCTAGCATGCGTTCATTATGATCGTGCAGCGACGCTACTTTAAATGAGTCTGATTTACTACACATTAAACAGCAGCTGTGCTTCATGAGGGACCGAGATCAGATGCTGTTCTTATATCCCACATGAGTGCTGTGAGGATAAACGAGAGACCTGGAGTATGGTGAGGATGAATGAATGAATGAATGAATGAATGACTGACCGCTTCTGGAAGTGTCTGAGCGGCAGCCCCTCTTGCCCAGTAGGCCTGCCTTGTGTTTTATTTGCTGATGTCAGCTATTTTTAAGAGATTAAATGAAGAGTTTAATATTAATCACTTCATTACCCATACACCTGATCAGCTCTATATTAAAGGACCGTGCAGATGTTGAGGTTTTACATTTGAAGCTTCGTTTACCATGTTTACATCGCTCTACTCCATTAAATCTACATCCCAAACTTCAGACATGACTACAGCTTCAGATTTAATTATTGTCAGTTTTAATGGTATTGAGTAATGCACTTCTCAGATTTCATTTTCCTTCTGCTTTGTACTTGGTTTATCACAGTGGAATGAACCGCCAATTACTTGTGTGTGTGTGTGTGTGGTGTTCTGCTTGGTAAAATAATTTCTAATGGCATCTTTAGTGATGGTCAGCTAGTTATACGGTCTCGTCTCCGTAGGGGGATGTAGAGGTTTGTGCATATAAAGCAGTAGTGGATTCAGCTGGATTAACACTAAAGAGAATCTGCGTCATTAAACAGACGATTGTGTGAAGTGACATGAAGAAAGCGGTTTAATTTACCAGCTAATAACTGAAACTGCTGAACCTAATCAGAGGATAATCAATCAGAACCTAATCAACTCATACGTCTCTAACCCGCTCTCTTTCTCTCCCCACAGGCCTCTGAGGATCTCCTGAAGCAGCACTACATCGACCTGAAAGACCGTCCATTTTACCCCGGACTGGTGAAGTACATGAGCTCTGGGCCCGTTCTGGCCATGGTGCGTCACACACACACACACACACACACACACACACACACACACACACGTCACTCCTGTAGCTCTGAATGGGGATGAGTGAAACATCAATATAGTGAATCAAACCCCGCCCACTAGTAAAACAGCCAATCATCGACCAGTATAGATTAAGGATGCTGTGGGGGCGGGGCTTGGAGCAGACTGCAGCAGCTTCATTATGAACACTTGGGTCTGCACACACAGAGTCTCAGACAACACCTGCTACACACACACACACACACACACACACAGCTCCATGTCTGCTGAACGAGCCTGCACTGGAACACAAGCGCTCCGGCCTGGTGATCCGCAGGAGACGACCGCATGTGCTCCAGCGGGACCCTCCTGCAGTGTTCAGAGGCTGACGGTGTGTGAAGCGGCCGCTGTGGATCTCGTCTGCTCTGAGTGCGCATCAGCCTGGGCTTCTGTTATGATGAACGCTGAGTCGAGTCTTCAGTCCGTCATCCCTCATGTGATCCTCCTTTATAAGCTTCACTGACAGTTTTGGGGGATTCGATGTTCCTCCAGACAGAAATGGTGTTTCAAAGATGGCCGCTGAGTGATAGGACTCTCCTTAAACTGACATGAGGTGTGTGTGTGTGTGTGTGTGTGACGCTCTGCTGCTGTGTTTCAGGTCTGGGAGGGTCTGAATGTGGTAAAGACCGGACGAGTGATGCTCGGAGAGACCAACCCTGCAGACTCCAAACCCGGGACCATCAGAGGAGACTTCTGCATCGAAGTGGGCAGGTGCGTGCGTGCGTGTGTGTGTGTGTGTGTGTGTGCGTGTGTGTCCGTGAACTGTAGGTGTGTGAATGTAACCGTGCGCTGCTCTGCAGGAACATCATCCACGGCAGTGACTCTGTGGACAGCGCGAACACTGAGATCAGTCTGTGGTTTAAGCCGGAGGAGCTGGTGTCCTTCAAGAGCTGCGCACAGCAGTGGATCTACGAGTGAACCGAACAGAACCTGTCTGGGTCTCCGTCTGTGCCCTTATGCAGGAGCTCCCTCCTGAAGTGTCTTCATCTTGTCTTTTCTCAAGCACTTGTTCAATAAATGCTGAAGTTTGACCGCCGTGTTGAGTTCATTACTGTGCTCCTGTCTGTTTACTCTGAGTGTGAGGAACCATCGAGCGCTGCTGGAGACCTGGAGAGGAACAGGGCAAATGGCTGAAGTGAGCCTTAATAAATAATAGATGGATTATATTAAGAGAAGCAAACCTTGATTATCAGTCACTGACCACCAACACAACATCTCTAAATGATCTTACTGTATATTCCAAGATCTGATGGTTTTATTTAACTAACTAAACCGTGAGTGATGGCTGAACGTGGACCTCTTGCTATTATTAAATTTAATGTGTTTGCTGGGTCATTACATGTTAATTGTGATCACTTCACATGTGATTAATCAGTTTTTTGTGGTAATGTTTGGGTTAAAGAAGTAATTATAATAGAAAAGCTAAAGTGAGCCGTTAAACTTTCATTACGGTGTTCTCCTTCACTTGCTCTTCACTAAAGTGTGTGTGTGTGTGTGTGTGTGTATTTAGCTGTTGGTCTACCTAAGAAAACCTAAATCTCTCTTGAATTTGTAGAAGCTGTAAACACCCGTCTTCTCTTTTTAATTCATATTGTTGTAGAGATTCCATGAATATGGAGTGGTCAGAGATTAACAGCGGTGAACTAATGCAGCGGTGCTGTTTGTTCCTTCTACCACTGTCCATTCTGCACTACACTTAAACCACCCTTAACTGATAAACCCTCTAAGAAAATGAAGCTGGAAACTCGTCTTCAGCTTCACTGTTCCAGGGCAGTCCTCCATGATGGTAATCATTAATATATTGTGTATTTATATATTGCAGTATGATTTGATGTCGCTGTAAATACACATTTGATTTGTAAAAACAGTAATCAGTATTGTCAGGTCATGTTGCATACAAATATGTTGTTCTGGGAATGGAAAAGTGGTTCCAGTCTCAGCAATGGAGTAAAAATATATAAATAATAAATTTATAATAATTTATTAAAAATGTTTTCTCAGATTACATACACCAGCGTGGTCTGGCATGTCGTCTAAAATCAACACTACTACTACACTACATCACTCCTACAAGTCTGACCATAACGTTATAGTGAAATAAATCTGAACCAATCCTAAAAGATTGAAAACGACATTTTATTTTGAATTTGAATTAAAATCGCATTTCATTCATTTTACAATCCGGCTCTACATGACTTATATTATATTATTTAAAAGGCCATTAGTAGTTTAACCAGTTTTTACTCAACCTATCACATCTCTATAAACGCTTAGAGATATTCACTATTATAAGGGCTCTCCCTATTTCATTCATAGTCACACAGTGTGTATTTTTATATATTGGCATTAAAGTTGATTATTGATTATATATGTGTTTGTGAATATTGATTAGAACTTTATTGTTTTAGATTTTTTATTGTAACAGAATTGTGTTACAGAGTAATTAAATATGTTTGGGATGTTTTAGAATAACAGAGAGAAGTCCGCATCACAGTTTGTAGCTGCAAATAACAAAACATAAATAATCCTTTAATTTTAAAGACCTGGTGCTTTTGTTCTGCCCTAAACCATCAACAAATCCTGAGAGATGCAAAACATCATAAATCAGATATTAGGCAAATAATTTAATGTGTTTTACTGAAGTCCAGATTATATATCAAATTACATGAAATGATTGTTTGCCTATTTTTCTTTATTAATCTTTATTGTTTAAGGATTAAGAATTTATAGATATCTGGAATAAGAACAAGACAAGAATTAAATGAGAATTAAATGATTTCTTTTTCAATGAGCATGAAGAGTTTAAAGCAAGGATTCAGCACCAGTTAAAGAAGACAGGCAATCTCTAATGCTATTATTGCATTAAATAAAGGTTAAAAGATCAAATCTCATCTGGCTTTGTGTGTCAGGTACGGCTAAATGGTCTGTGGAACTTTAGAAAGGAGTGAATTGTTTGTTCTGCAGCTGTCTGGTAGGTAATATCACTGCATTCTCATTAAAGCATATCATTAATACATATTACACTGCATTTTCTGGTTATAATGTTGTTTTCAGAATGCAACTTTATATATAATCAATTAAATAAAAAGCTCATCTCGATATGAAAACATATAACTAGGCTATAATTAATCATTACACTATCCTTTATAGGGTACACTACCCTATATTAACTTAGCTTTTATATTTAGCTGAGAAAATTAAAGAAGTAAATTCATGAATAGGACATTTAATCATCTGGAAGTGTTGACTTCAGATGTAGTATTTGGCCTTGTATCTTTCATCCCCTCTCTACTGGACGCATCAGAAAAAACAGGTACGTAAAACTGCCTGGCCCGTAAAACTGACTGGATCCAAGGCTGCAGACGCCCCATATAGGTTCTTTCCCCTACTAATGCATCATGAAGTCGCTTAAAATAACTCACCTCTTCATTATAAAGCTGCAGAAAATGTTTTTGGTTCATCAAGCTCATGCAGCAAGAGAAAAGTCTCACTGAAACGCAGTATTTAAAGCTCATACCTAATAAAGACGAGGAGAAGAACTGCAAAAAGGTCCACATTTAGAGAAAAAACAGCCTCCTTCCACCAGGCTGGCTACAGGACTGTATAGGCCAGGATTTAGAATTCAGAGGCCCCTGGGCACAATGTCAATGTCCTTACCTGTCCCCTGCACCCCTGTAGATGAATTAAAGAATAAGATTAATATAATATTTTAAAATAAAGTTAATCTATAATGTATTGCCCACATATTTAAATAAATGATGTATAGTACACATATGTCTGGTCTACAAAGATTTCACTTATTTTAAAGCATTTAAACACACTTAGAAAAGAGAAATACTAATAAAACGAGTGTAAATGAATGATTATTAATATACTTGTTCAAGCAGTACTGAACATGTATATTTAAGGGTATTTTAATGTATAACTTCTACAAACTTATAATACTGCATATATTGTGGATATAACACCTCTCCAATCCAGCTCTGTGAATCTGAGTCCTCCATAATACACACACTTATTAATGATTCTTACTTGTCTTCCTCGTGATGAAGAGTACACTGTAAACCTGGATTTTGTGCTTATAAAACATTTTACATTTACATTTAGTCATTTAGCAGACGCTTTTATCCAAAGCGACTTACAAATGAGGACAAGGAAGCAATTTACACAACTATAAGAGCAGCAGTGAACAAGTGCTATAGACAAGTTTCAGGTGTGTAAAAGTCTAAGAAGCAAAGCATTAGTAAATTATTTATTTATTTATTTATTTTTGAGAGAGAGAGAGAGAGAGAGAGAGAGAGAGAGAGAGAGAGGGCACAGTTAGTGGTATAGCCAGAGAGGCAGTTGCAGATTAGGAAGGGAAGTGGAGACTAAACAGTTGCGTTTTTAGTGGTTTCTTGAAGACAGCAAGTGACTCTGCTGTTCTGATGTAGTTAGGGAGTTCATTCCACCAACTGGGCAGATTGAATGTGAGAGTTCGGGAAAGGGATTTCTTCCCTCTTCGGGATGGAACAACGAGGCGACGTTCATTCACAGAACGCAAGTTTCTGGAGGGGACATATATCTGCAGAAGTGAGAGCAGATACGAAGGAGCAAAGCCAGAGGTCACTTTGTAAGCAAACATCAGAGCTTTGAATTTGATGCGGGCAGCAACTGGCAGCCAGTGCAAACGGGTGAGTAGCGGAGTGACATGTGCTCTTTTGGGTTCATCAAAGACCACTCGTGCTGCTGCGTTCTGAAGCAGCTGAAGAGGTTTGATAGAACTAGCTGGTAGCCCGGCTAGCAGAGAGTTGCAATAGTCCAGTTTGGAGAGGACAAGAGCTTGAACAATGAGTTGAGCTGTATGTTCAGATAGGAAGGGTCGGACCTTTCTGATGTTGTAGAGTGCGAATCTGCAAGATCGGGCAGTTCTAGAAATGTGCTCAGAGAAGTTCAGTTGGTCATCAATCGTTACTCCAAGGCTTTTTACCATTTTGGATGCAGTGATGGTTGCTCCATCCATCTGGATTGAAAGGTTATGGTGAAGAGTCGGGTTGGCAGAAACTTCAAGCATTTCCGTTTTCATGAGGTTAAGCTGGAGATGATGATCTTTCATCCAGAGTGAAATGTCTGACAGGCAGGCTGAAATGCGAGCTGGAACCGAGGGATCATCAGGGTGGAAAGAGAGGTATAGCTGGGTGTCATCAGCATAGCAGTGGTAGGAAAAACCATGTTTCTGGATGACTGTTCCTAAAGATGCCGTGTAGATAGAGAAGAGAAGTGGTCCAAGCACAGAGCCCTGAGGTACCCCAGTGTTTAGATGCTGTAGGTTGGACACCTCTCCCCTCCACGACACCCTGAATGACCTGTCCGAGAGGTAAGAACTGAACCATTGAATAACAGTGCCTGTGACGCCCAGTGACTCAAGCGTAGATAGCAGGATCTGGTGGTTTACAGTGTCAAAAGCAGCTGATAAATCCAGCAAGATGAGGACAGATGATTTAGAGTCTGCTTTAGCCAGTCTGAGATCCTCCACGACTGAGAGCAGGGCAGTCTCAGTTGAGTGGCCTTTCTTAAAGCCAGATTGCTTGTTGTCCATGAGGTTGTTTTGAGTAAGAAAGTCTAGGACTAGATTGAACAAGATTGAATTTATCAGTGGCACTGTTCGTATCAAGTGCAGAGAGTCTGCAAGATGGAGGAAGAGAGTCTGAAACAATGGTGGATAGTCTAGTGGGTGAGAGAGAGCGTAGGTTTCTGCGAAAGGCAACTAGAGTAGGAGTGTGTGGCGGCTCAGGAGTAATGTGGATGTTGAGAGAGAGAAGGAAATGATTGGATGTTTGTAGTGGAGTTACTAGTGTTTGGTCAGCGAGGCAATGTCGAGTGTAAATAAGGTCTAGTTGATTACCTGATTTGTGAGTAGCAGAAGTAGGTGCTCTTTTGAGGTCGAAAGATGCAAGCACAGTCTGGAAGTCAGCAGCTTGAGGTCTTTCTATGTGCATGTTGAAGTCACCTAGCACCAACAAGGGGGTGTCATAATCAGAAAAAGATGAGAGAAGAACATCCAGTTCATCTAAGAAGTGACCTAATGTACCCGGGGGGCGGTAGATGACAACCACATTTATGCGGAAGGGGTGGATAATGGTGACTGCATGGAATTCAAAGGAGGTAATTTTTGGCAGGGACGGTCTCTGAGTGAATTTCCATTCTTTGGAAATCAGTAGTCCAGTCCCACCCCCTCTCCCTGTCTGACGAGGAGAGTGGGGAAGAGAGTAGTTAGTAGAAAGAGCTGCATGTGCAGCAGTGTCCTCCGGTCTCAGCCAGGTTTCAGTTAGAGCCATGAGATTAAAGTCAGAATGAGTGGCTATGGAGGTAATAAAATCTGCTTTGTTAACAGCAGATTGACAATTCCAGAGGCCCACAGAGAGAGAGAGTTGTGAAATAGAGGATACATGAATTGATCGAAGGTTGTGAGGGTTGCGCCTGCAGCGTACCTCCCGTGCTCTGCGAGTATTAGTAACAACAGGAATTAGTAAACACATAATAAAGTGCAAGGAAAACAATAATGAGTGCAGAGATAAAGTAAAATAATAAAGTAAGAAGTACTCAAGTGCTTTGTCTGTGTCTTTGCTCGGTGGAGTCGCGCAGGTAGAGTCGATGGTCTTTACACTCGTCGGTCTTCACACGAGGCGGGCTTCACACGAGGCTGCCGCGACCGCTGCCGCGGTGAGACTAGCCGCTTATATACACCCCTGAGCGATTTGCTGATTGAGCTCAGCTGGGCACGTCTCGAGAGTAAAAACACCCGAAACTGCAGCCGCGGGGCGCGAAAAAACCTCCGGCTCGGCACACAAGCTCTTATAGTAACAAAGGAAACAGTGGCTAAAACATTCTAGTACTAAACACAGATAGCTGAAAACAAATGTCCAACAACCATACACAACCAGCTGAAACAAGTCTAAGTGTTCTCTAACCAAACACAGCAACTGAAAACAGGTCTAAATGTACTTACTCGGTGTTGCTCTCGGTGCTAAAGTGCTTCTGATTTTAAGCGATCATTACTAATTATTTATTGTTCTTTAAGAAATTGTGTCATTACTAAATAAATTAGCTAATTACACTAATCAGAAGAAAAAATGAGTGTGCTTATGTTAAGCAGAGACAATTATACAGGACAATTCCCTTCCTTATGTTATTGTTAGACAGGGGAGGGCCTTGATTGGCTGAGGTGACGTGAGCTCAGTGAGTGCCTGCAGCTTTAGGATGCTGGGTTACCGCGGATTTTGAAAATCAACATGACATGGTAAGTGTGCAAAGAAGCTTTTATCAGTTTATATGTTTTTCTGACAAAGAGAACTGAAAATCCACACTGACGAACTCAAAATATCGTCTCTGCTGTAAATATGTCAGTTAGCGCTATTGTCCCTGTCAGTTCACAGTTAGGTTATAATATTATCATATACATTAGCCTTTTCTGTCTAGCCACCGTTTATAACGTTAACGTTATCTACCGTTTCTCTGTATGTTCACTGTTTAAAGCATGTTCCCTGTAAAACGTCATAATTATTACACGTCATGTCAGTTCGTAATAGTAGCACGAGTCCATCCATGAGCACATGCTAGCGGCTAACGCTAAATATTATAATCTTTCATAACGCTAAAAGTTTCAAATGAAACTGATTTTTTGTGAGGGGCGAGTTTACATTGCTCCGGCACGACATTTTACTGATCCCCCTCGATCCCTCCGCTGTTCACTTTCGCTTTCTTCCGCGCCTCTCCAACCCTCTTCACTGTCGTCCGCGACACCCCTCCGCCATCCACTGCACCAACGCCCCTCTCTCCCTAATTCCGTGCGCGACACCTCTCCATCGTCGGGTAGCATGCCGGATCAGTTACCCCTATCTGTTCCGAGACCTCTCAAACCACAAACTAAGCTCTGCTTAAACTGTGTAGAAGTTGAGGTCACTAGCTGAACTGATTTACTTTCACAGTACAGTTACAGTTATATGTGTAGCTTTTTCTAAACTTTCCCCCTAAACTTTCTTATTTGCCGTGTAAAGATGGACCTCACGTTTGCAGTTAGGAAAAAAGAGGTGGAGGAGTCTTAACCTGCAATCAGGCTGATCCTGCTGCGCTGGCCTGCACGTTTACAGTAGATCAGGTACAGTATGTTTAAGAATAATAACATTTTTATATTATTATTCTCTCTCACTGTTAAGTGTTGCTTACAGTCTTTTGTGTCACTTTATTATTTACTTTATTATTTCTTTAACTTATTGTTTACTTCATTATTATTATTGACCTATTTGTTATTAATTTGAAGTTTCCATTTTTTAGTGATTTAGTTTAGAGATATTAATATTCTGTCTTTTCTCTTGTTTTGCAGGTGTTGTTGTAGTTCAGCAGTGGGAAAGAACCTCAAGCAGGACTTTGGTAACACTTTATAATAACTACACACTATGAAGCATTTATTAAGCATTAGCAAATAGTGAGTTCATCCTCTAATAAGCACGAACTCTACATTAATAAACGTTAGTAAGTAGTTTATAACTGCAGCTACAAATGCTGCATTCTTGACTTGACCACATTTATAATCTGCTTAATACTTGTACTGTCATAAATTGTTAATGATTCGTTTTTCATTAATAAATTAAGTATTGCATTATTTATAAACCAGTTATTTAAGAGCAGCTGGTGTTTTTTTAAGATCAGTCAGAATGAGTTAATAAACGATTAATAAACGTTTATATCTCATTATTCAGGCATTTACTAATAGTTCATTTGTATGTTAATAAATGCTTTATTAACTCAACTTCATCCAGTTTTGTGAGCTAATCTAAAGTGAGGACTATTCATGCTTTATAAATCTCTTATAAATGATAATTAAAGGCTCAGTTAAAGTCTAAACAGGAAAAATGACATAAACGACATTATTCATTTCTATTCATTTGAAGATACACAGATGAAACTGTTTTAAATAAAAATAAATCTTTGCATCTAAAGCGCTATGCTATCTAAAATAAAATGACTGAGCAGTTTAAATATTATTATTATATATTATTATTTAATATCTTATTATATTGTTAACTGATTATATTGTTTTTGTTTTAGCCAATTTGGTGTATTTTGACACTCCTGTTCCTCAGCGGTTTAAAGTTTACAGTCATTTTACTTGTTAGATCAGATTGCAAAGATTATTGTTGCTCATTTGATACTGAGCCTTTAATTATCATTTATAAGGGATTTATAAAGCATAAATAGTCCTCACTTTAGATTAGGTCACAGAACTGGATGAAGTTGAGTAAAGCAGTTATTAACATACATAGTAACCATTACTACATGCCTGAATAATAAGACATACATTAATTTCAATAGTTTATTAATCATTTACTAACTCATTCTGAATTATCCTAAAAACCCTCAACTACTCTTAAATTAAAAATGGGTTATAAATAATGCAATACTTCATTTAGAATTGAAAAATAAATTAACAAAGTATGAAAGTATGTTTAATAAGCAGATTATAAATGTGTTTATAAGTCAAGAATACAGTATTTGTAGCTGCAGTTATAAACTGCTTACTAACGCTTATTAATGTAGAGTTAAAGCTTAACAGATAAAGAATTCACTATTTGCTAATGCTTAATAAATGATTCATAGTGTGTAGTTATTATGAAGAGTTACCGAAATGTTTGATCAACACAGTCTGTTTAATTGAGATCTTTCAGTTATAGAGGAGGAATGTTGGAGAGCTGTGGTCAGAGCTTTTACAGCAAACCAGCGTTGGTTCATGTCCATTATATATTGGCATTATTTTTTAACAGTTAAATTATTGAACATTTCCTTAGTGTGACTAAATTATTTGTCTAATACAACATGTCCAACATATTTATTCATTCATTCATTTATTAACAGACTCAAGAGCTTACAGATATTAGGTCCTAAAAGGGCTTTTGATTCTCCTGGAGGACAGGCCTGCAGACCTCTTTAAACCATGCTTCGTAACTTATTGTCTCAATGGATTTATTAAAGGAGCATGAAAACATTATTTCCATTAATGCATGGTCCTTATATTTTATAAAACGGTCACACTTGGATTAAAACAGTGAAACTTAAGAACAGCAAAACATATTTCCAAACTCTCTAACATGTCAATATATATTCAACCCTCAAGACTGAACACAGAACAGTTTAAGAGATTTTTAATGAGACCTGTGATTTTTGGGTCCCCGTTTTAAAAGTCCAACTTTAATTTAAAGATAATTTGGCTTTGTGACTTTAAATTGAGGGAAAGATGAAGATACACAAGTCTTATAGTTAAATTGGGAATGAGGGTCAGTAAGTAAATGCTAAATCTACCATTGTAGAATGAATTAAAGCTTTTGCAGTGTAACTGAAGCTGAAGTAAATTGGCCAACACCAGTTCACATATTGTCTTTTGTGTCTCTGTCATTAAGTTTGTTAAACATTATTGATGATTATGTACTGAGAAACATAACTGATCCTCTCTGTTGGTAGAACTCTGATGATCCAGTCATTCCACCACCTTAAAATCCTACTTATCACAGAAGAAGCTCCGTTAAGATGATCATTGAGGGACAGCTTGTGATGGACTGCATCAAAGACTTGTCAAACGCTGTGCATTCTGTTTGGACTCCTGTTCCCCAAGTCAACAAAGAACACGTTTCTCTTCATCCAACAAACTTCTCCTCATGTTGGGCTACAGTGAGTTAAAGCCCAATCTGCAGACATTCAAGAATTAAATCACTGTTCGATTCACTGCAAAATGTGCACAATTGTGCTATTAGCAATGATGGCTAATGCCAGACAGAAATGATCCCTGTAGAACTGTAGTTTGATTCTTTGTGCTTAAAATTGTAAAATGCAGGGGCATTATTTTAATTATAATAGATTACTTAAATATAACAGTTATCATTGCATAAAAGCATTATTTACATGAATATATGTTATGTTCAATTGAATAGTCATTTTACAAAACATATCCTCTATAAAATAAGTCATGTGAACTGATGATGTACAGGAAAGACTTCTAATCCTAGTTTAATTTGTCTTCTGCACACACGAAAGATGTTCTTTTAATACAGCTTAACCTGTTTAGCTGAGGATATGTAAAAACTAAACGTGATTCCTGTAACGGGTTTCCACGCAACAATCTAGTGAAGTCAACTGATTCGGGTTTACAGTGTAGGCAAAATCTGATGTGTAGTGGGGGAAACAGAAGAACGTGTTCATCAGACGCTGGATTCAATCCGGGTTCCTGATCGATCAGGTCAGAACATGTTGTCATGCGCTGTATGAGCTACGGCACTCACGCTGCTGTCGACTGCGCTCTTCAGTTATGTTGTCTCTGTTGATCAAGCGGTGATGGCGGGAATCACCCAACTAGCTTATTCCAGTGAGGTGCGCTGTTTACACTTGGCTAAAATAGAATTTTCCCTCTCGCAGGGGCCCAAGTGCGTACGGGCCCCTGGGCCTGTGCCCATAATGTCCTGGTTAATCCGGCCCTGGGCCTGTATGGTTATATTTATTTAGTGAGTGTTGGGTCTAAAGTTAACTGCACAGATGTGTGATGACCAGTGTCTGGGCCCCCGGCTCCTCTGTGTGAACCGGCCTGTACGAGTACAGCAGTCAGGTGTACACATCATCTGCTGAATTCTACTTAGTGAAAGTGCAGCTGATGACCCCATACCTGCGATCTGCCTGATGTGTTCCACTTCAGAAATCAGTGACGGGTTAATCAGAAGAGTTCGGTCCAGTCCTCTGAGGAGAAATGAGCAGATTATAAGCTCTATTGGAGGCCTTTATTCAGTCCATAAAGAGACAGCTTCAGCATTTAGAGTCAAGCAGAGAATAAGGGCCAGCAGCAGGCTGTGCTCACACTTCCTGCAGTTTCTGATGGAGAACACCTTAGCAGGTACACCTTATAATAATGACAGCACAGCTCATCGCCCCTCTGCTGGCTGCCTGAACACACTGCACCCTGTCTGTGTGTGTGTGTGTGTGTGTGTGTTGGAGAGGCTGTTTCTGGAAGTACAGGTGTTTCAGGAAAATCCTCTTTCAGAATCAGCTCTCCGCCGCCGCTTATTTTCAGTTCAAGATCCAGCAGAACAAGCTTTTAGCTTGAATAATAATAAGCTCAGCTCGTCTCCTCGGCTGAACACTGATCTGAGATCTGAGCACTACAGAGAGTATAAGAGCAGGACTGAGCGAATAAATCAACATCAGAGTAAAGTCTCTGCAAGTGCTGTTAGAATCAGAGGTTGGGCGGAGCGGGTCTGGACCTGGCCTGTGTGGTTGCTGTTCCAGCTCTTCAGCGCTGGAACCAATCTGGAAATCATCTGCATTTTGGGGAGAATCTGAAGTTGTGAGTGTGTAATTCTGACATACACACTCTCTGACACACTGATGAAGTTTCTATTGACACACACACAAACACACACACACACGAAACGCACACACACATACACACACACCAGCTCAGCCTGTCAGACGACCA
>NC_079453.1:51596156-51606156 GCF_903798145.1 Danio aesculapii
CCTCTCCAACCCTCTTCACTTCGTCCGCGACACCCCCCCTCCGCCATCCACTGCACCAACGCCCCTCTCTCCCTAATTCCGTGCGCGACACCCTCTCCATCGTCGGGTAGCATGCCGATCAGTTACCCCTATCTGTTCCGAGACCTCTCAAACCACAAACTAAGCTCTGCTTAAACTGTGTAAGAAGTTGAGGTCCTAGCTGAACTGATTTACTTTCACAGTACAGTTACAGTTATATGTGTAGCTTTTTCTAAACTTTCCCCCTAAACTTTCTTATTGCCGTGTAAAGATGGACCTCACGTTTGCAGTTAGGAAAAAAGAGGTGGAGGAGTCTTAACCTGCAATCAGGCTGATCCTGCTGCGCTGGCCTGCACGTTTACAGTAGATCAGTACAGTATTTAAGAATAATAACATTTTTATATTATTATTCTCTCTCACTGTTAAGTGTTGCTTACAGTCTTTTGTGTCACTTTATTATTTACTTTATTATTTCTTTAACTTATTGTTTACTTCATTATTATTATTGACCTGTTTTAATTTGAAGTTTCCATTTTTTAGTGATTTAGTTTAGAGATATTAATATTCTGTCTTTTCCTTGTTTTGCAGGTGTTTGTGTAGTTCAGCAGTGGGAAAGAACCTCAAGCAGGACTTTGGTAACACTTATAATAACTACACACTATGAAGCATTTATTAAGCATTAGCAAATAGTGAGTTACATCTCTAATAAGCACGAACTCTACATTAATAAACGTAGTAAGTAGTGTTATTAACTGCAGCTACAAATGCTGCATTCTTGACTTGACCACATTTATAATCTGCCTTAATACTTGGTACTGTCATAA
Organism: Danio aesculapii; assembly: GCF_903798145.1. Classification (NCBI taxonomy): domain Eukaryota; kingdom Metazoa; phylum Chordata; class Actinopteri; order Cypriniformes; family Danionidae; genus Danio; species Danio aesculapii. Next base: position 51,596,999 of record NC_079453.1, read on the forward strand.
ATTTTAATTGATTCGTTTTCATTAATAAATTAAGTATTGCATTATTTATAAACCTAGTTATTTAAGAGCAGCTGGTGTTTTTTTAAGATCAGTCAGAATGAGTTAATAACGATTAATAAACGTTTATATCTCATTATTCAGGCATTTACTAATAGTTCATTTGTATGTTAATAAATGCTTTATTAACTCAACTTCATCCAGTTTTGTGAGCTAATCTAAAGTGAGGACTATTCATGCTTTATAAATCTCTTATAAATGATAATTAAAGGCTCAGTTAAAGTCTGAAACAGGAAAAATGACATAAACGACATTATTCATTTCTATTCATTTGAAGATACACAGATGAAACTGTTTTTTTAAATAAAAATAAATCTTTGCATCTAAAGCGCTATGCTATCTAAAATAAAATGACTGAGCAGTTTAAATATTATTATTATATATTATTATTTAATATCTTATTATATTGTTAACTGATTATTATTTGTTTTGTTTTAGCCAATTTGGTTGTATTTTTGACACTCCTGTTCCTCAGCGGTTAAAGTTTACAGTCATTTACTTGTTAGATCAGATTGCAAAGATATTGTTGCTCATTTGATACTGAGCCTTTAATTATCATTTATAAGGGATTTATAAAGCAATAAATAGTCCTCACTTTAGATTAGGTCACAGAACTGGATGAAGTTGAGTAAGCAGTTATTAACATACATAGTAACCATTACTACATGCCTGAATAATAAGACATACATTAATTTCAATAGTTTATTAATCATTTACTAACTCATTCTGAATTATCCTAAAAACCCTCAACTACTCTTAAATTAAAAATGGGTTATAAATAATGCAATCTTCATTTAGAATTGAAAAATAAATTAACAAAGTATGAAGTATTTTAATAAGCAGATTATAAATGTGTTTATAAGTCAAGAATACAGTATTTGTAGCTGCAGTTATAAACTGCTTACTAACGCTTATTAATGTAGAGTTAAAGCTTAACAGATAAAGAATTCACACTATTTGCTAATGCTTAATAAATGATTCATAGTGTGTAGTTATTATGAAGAGTTACCGAAATGTTTGATCAACACAGTCTGTTTAATTGAGATCTTTCAGTTATAGAGAGGAATGTTGGAGAGCTGTGGTCAGAGCTTTTACAGCAAACCAGCGTTGGTTCATGTCCTTATATATTGGCATTATTTTTTAACAGTTAAATTATTGAACATTTCCTTAGTGTGACTAAATTATTTGTCTAATACACATGTCCAACATATTTATTCATTCATTCATTTATTAACAGACTCAAGCCTCTTTAAACCATGCTTCATAACTTATTGTCTCAATGGATTTATTAAAGGAGCATGAAAACATTCTTTCCATTAATGCATGGTCCTTATACTTTATAAAACGTTCACACTTGGATTAAAACAGTGAAACTTAAGAACAGCAAAACATCTTTCCAAACTTTCTAACATGTCAATATATATTCAACCCTCAAGACTGAACACAGAAGAGTTTAAGAGATTTTTAATGAGACCTGTGATTTTTGGGTCCCCGTTTTAAAAGTCCAACTTTAATTTAAAGATAATTTGGCTTTGTGACTTTAAATTGAGGGAAAGATGAAGATACACAAGTCTTACAGTTAAATTGGGAATGAGGGTCAATAAGTAAATGCTAAATCTACCATTGTAGAATGAATTAAAGCTTTTGCAGTGTAACTGAAGCTAAAGTAAATTGGTCAACACCAGTTCACATATTGTCTTTTGTGTCTCTGTCATTAAGTTTGTTAAACATTATTGATGATTATGTAATGAGAAACATAACTGATCCTCTCTGATGGTAGAACTCTGATGATCCAGTCATTCCACCACCTTAAAATCCTACTTATCACAGAAGAAGCTCCGTTAAGATGATCATTGAGGGACAGCTTGTGATGGACTGCATCAAAGACTTGTCAAACGCTGTGCATTCTGTTTGGACTCCTGTTCCCCAAGTCAACAAAGAACACGTTTCTCTTCATCCAACAAACTTCTCCTCATGTTGGGCTACAGTGAGTTAAAGCTCAATCTGCAGACATTCAAGAATTAAATCACTGTTCGATTCACTGCAAAATGTGCACAATTGTGCTATTAGCAATGATTGCTAATGCCAGACAGAAATGATCCCTGTAGAACTGTAGTTTGATTCTTTGTGCTTAAAATTGTAAAATGCAGGGGCATTATTTTAATTATAATAGATTACTTAAATATAACAGTTATCATTGCATAAAAGCATTATTTACATGAATATATGTTCTGTTCAATTGAATAGTCATTTTACAAAACATTTCCTCAATAAAATAAGTCATGTGAACTGATGATGTACAGGAAAGACTTCTAATCCTAGTTTAATTCGTCTTCTGCACACACGAAAGATGTTCTTTTAATACAGCTTAACCTGTTTAGCTGAATATATGTAAAAACTAAACGTGATTCCTGTAACGGGTTTCCACGCAACAATCTAGTGAAGTCAACTGATTCGGGTTTACAGTGTAGGCAAAATCTGATGTGTAGTGGGGGAAACAGAAGAACGTGTTCATCAGACGCTGGATTCAATCCGGGTTCCTGATCGATCAGGTCAGAACATGTTGTCATGCGCTGTATGAGCTACGGCACTCACGCTGCTGTCGACTGCACTCTTCAGTTATGTTGTCTCTGTCGATCAAGCAGTGATGGTGGGAATCACCCAACTAGCTTATTCCAGTGAGGTGCGCTGTTTACACTTGGCTAAAATAGAATTTTCCCTCTCGCAGGGGCCCAAGTGCGTACGGGCCCCTGGGCCCCTGGGCCTGTGCCCATAATGTCCAGTGGTTAATCCGGCCCTGGGCCTGTATGGTTATATTTATTTAGTGAGTGTTGGGTCTAAAGTTAACTGCACAGATGTGTGATGACCAGTGTCTGGGCCCCCGGCTCCTCTGTGTGAACCGGCCTGTACGAGTACAGCAGTCAGGTGTACACCATCTGCTGAATTCTACTGTAGTGAAAGTGCAGCTGATGACCCATACCTGCGATCTGCCTGATGTGTTCCACTTCAGAAATCAGTGACGGGTTAATCAGAAGAGTTCGGTCCAGTCCTCTGAGGAGAAATGAGCAGATTATAAAGCTCTATTGGAGGCCTTTATTCAGTCCATAAAGAGACAGCTTCAGCATTTAGAGTCAAGCAGAGAATAAGGGCCAGCAGCAGGCTGTGCTCACACTTCCTGCAGTTTCTGATGGAGAACACCTTTAGCAGGTACACCTTATAATAATGACAGCACAGCTCATCGCCCTCTGCTGGCTGCTGAACACACTGCACCCTGTCTGTGTGTGTGTGTGTGTGTGTGTGTTGGAGAGGCTGTTTCTGGAAGTACAGGTGTTTCAGGAAAATCCTCTTTCAGAATCAGCTCTCCACCGCCGCTTATTTTCAGTTCAAGATCCAGCAGAACCAGCTTTAGCTGAATAATAATAAGCTCAGCTCGTCTCTCGGCTGAACACTGATCTGAGATCTGAACACTACAGAGAGTGTAAGAGCAGGACTGAGTGAATAAATCAACATCAAGAGTAAAGTCTCTGCAAGTGCTGTTAGAATCAGAGGTTGGGCTGGAGCGGGTCTGGACCGGGCCTGTGTGGTGCTGTTCCACTCTTCAGCGCTGGAACCAATCTGGAAATCATCTGCAGTTTGGGGGAGAATCTGAAGTGTGAGTGTGTTATTCTGACATACACACTCTCTGACACACTGATGAAGTTTCTATTGACACACACACACACACACACACACACACACACACACACGCACACACACATACACACACACCAGCTCAGCCTGTCAGACGACCAAACCCCTCTCACTCTCTCTCTCTCTGTGTGTGTGTGTGTGTAAGGCTCTCACTCACTCTCTCTCTCTCTCTCTCTCTCTCTCTCTCTCTCTCTCTCTCACACACACACACACACACACACACACGAGACAGCATGAATACACACTGACAGAAGAGCAGGCTTCATTTACTCCCCGGCACACACACACACACACACACACTCTCAGCACAGGTAAGTCAGTTTATGAGATGTTTTCATGGTCGTGGGTCTCCTCGCTGTGTTTCTGAGCTCTGATTACACACTTCACCTTGTCTAAAGGAACAGATCAGTTACAGGATGATGATGATGATGATGATGATGATGATGTGTTCATGGTGTCTCCTCTGTCTAATGTTCCTCTAATGTTCAGTATTGATCGTTCACTCTACATCTCTGTTCAGTATAAGTCTGCGTCCGCTCCGTCACTGGGCTGCTGGATGTCGTTCATGTCTGTGAATATCCTCATATGCAGCTGAAGCCGTGTGTCGGAGCGCTCATTACACAACCTCAGTGGAGGAACTGGAGCGGCTAAACCAGCCTCTCAGCATTTTTACTGAGTGTTTGTGCATGTGGCCTTTGCTCTGAGATACGTGAAGATCTCATTCATCATTATTGTGTTTCTGTGAGCGGCACACCCTGCTGAGAGACCCGGCGGAGGGATCCAGCAGATCATCAGCCGCTGGGTGATGCGGAGTAAAGCGGAGCGGTTCACCAGCAGCTGCGGTGGAGGACTGAGGAGTTATACTGCATTAACCACCGGCTGGATCTGCTTTATGCTGATTATTACACGCCTGCTGGACACACACACACACACACACACACACACACACACACACACACACACACACACACACACAGATACTCGACCAGCTCTTAATTAAGCTGAGCAGAAACACACGCCGCTCCTCCTGCAGGCTGACTGTGGATCAGTGAGCAGATCAGTGGATGAATACACCACACAGACGGCAGCGACTGAAGCGAGAGTGTGTGTTCTGCTCCTGCACTGGAGGATGCGTGTTCCTGCTCCAGCAGGGGGCAGTGTGTGTTCTCTCAAGGGGAACTGCACCTCCGACACACACCGTGAACACACAGCGCTCAGCTCCTCATCACAGCGCTCGTCTGATCGCTCCTGCATCACTGCAGTTTATGGTCTCACACTCTGATTCGCTGCTGAATAACCAATCAGAGCGCTCTATTCAGCCATCGCCGATTCAACACACTGAATTAGCCAATGAGCTCCGCTGGTAACTTGATAATAGGAACACACACACACACACACACACACACACACACACACACACACACACACACACACACACAGAGCCCAGAGGTCTGAATGCAGCTCCAGCATCACTGCTGCAGATCCTGAACCTGCAGATCAGTTGAGCCGGTCTGCCACCGGACCTCTGCGTTACACTGAACTGCAGCACTCAGCATCTAAAGCGGATCAAGCCTTCACCACAGCTGTCCTAAAACTACTCAACAGCATCTATTCTGATCTCAGGACAACTCTGAACACCTTATGGATCCGCTTCAGATGTTGAGTTCTGCAGACGAAGCCGACTCTCAGTAACATCCACCACTGATTCATTCATGGTTTCTCCACTGGACCTCCTGCTGGTGCTGTGCTGAACGCTCCTCAGTCTGATATTCTGTCTGTAGTCTCGTGTCTCTGTGCTGAGCTGAGCCGTCTCTCTGCTGTTTGTCCCGCAGTGATGGACGCGGAGCTGTTCTCGGAACAGGAGCTGACCTGCTCCATCTGTCTGGACCTCTTCAGCGAGCCCGTCTCCACACCCTGCGGACACAACTTCTGCCAGGGCTGCATCGGGGGCTACTGGGCCTCCAGCGCCGTCTGCTCCTGCCCACTGTGCAAGCGGGAGTTCGAGGAGCGGCCGGAGCTCAGCATCAACCGAGTGTTTGCCCAGATCGCACTCAAGTACCAGCAGATGCGCTACGGGGAGGCTGCGCAGGCCCGGCTGGAGAACCCGAGCGCAGCCGCCAAACCGGAGCTGGAGCCGGTGTTCTGTGACGTCTGCAGCGGCGTGAAGAAGCCTGCGCTGCGCTCCTGCCTCACCTGCACCGCCTCCTACTGCGACACACACCTGCAGCCGCACCTGCACACCCCCTTCTACAGCACACACAGCCTGCTGCTGCCGCACGACGCCCTGCGGGGACGCACCTGCCCGGAGCACGGCCGCCTGCTGGAGGTGTTCTGCCGGACCGACCAGCGCTGCATCTGTGCTATCTGTGTTCTGGAGGAGCACCGCACACACACCACTGTCTCTGTGCAGACCGAGCGCGCACTCAAACAGGTACACACACACACACACACACACACACACACACACACACACACACTCACACGCACACACACACACACACACAGGGAAAGACAGAGAAAAATAAAGAGTGATAGAAGTGTGAGGGTTAGCTGTCTGTGTCAGTAGACTGGGTTATACCTCTGACACTGGGTTATTGTCTGCCACAGAGACTGCTGGGTAAGACGGAGTTGGAGCTGCAGAAGTGTGTGGACAGAAGATCTGCTCAGCTGGCCGAACTGAAGAGTAAACTCCTCACCGTACAGGTAAACCTGCTTATTACACACTTATTACCGCTTATAACCAGCAGAGGGTCTTATAACCCAGCGTGTGTCCAGTAAACCTGCTTATTACATGTCTATGACCCCCGTGTGTGTGTGCAGAGCTACAGCCAGGCCGAGCAGGCCGAGGTGGAGCAGCTGCTGTCGGACATGAGCTCCTCCATTCAGCGAATCCGCTCTGAGCTGGTGGGCGGCATCCAGGACAAGAGAGAGGCTGTGATTGGCCGAGGCCAGCGAATGGTGTCGCAGCAGGAGTCCAAGCTGGCGCAGCTGCAGGAGCACAGAGCTCGACTGGAGGCTCAGGCTATCTCAGACGACCACATCGGCTTCCTTCAGGTGAAACACCACCCACGGCCCGATTTACCACTAGCTCCATCAGGCTCATGGCTCTCAGCACCGCCCACACTTGTCACAGCTACCCAACCTGACCAATCACAGAGCTTGTGCCATGTGTTGCTGCAACGTGTAGTTACATTTTTTCAGAGGTGTGCGTCAGCCACGGCAAGGCTATGTGACCACACACACACACACACACACACACACACACACACACACTAAGCCAGTCCACACACGTGTGCTTGACACAGAAGTAGAAATCCACCTTTAAATATCGCCCGCTTCACGCACCGCGGGAACGCCGCCCGCTCTAAACATTACTCTCGTTCTTCTGTTTGCACACAGAGCTTCGAGGCGGCCAGTGGCCCCATGCAGGCGGAGGCGGGACAGGAGGCGGAACAGGAGGCGGAGCTTACACTGCGCTTCTCTCTGGGGGACGTGAAGGCGGCGCTGGGGGAGATCCGGGACCGGCTGGAGGACATCCGCAGCGGAGAAGTGCAGTACAGACACTCCGGTCTGTGTGTGTGTGTGAGAGAGAGAGAGAGAGAGAGAGAGAGAGAGAGAGAGAGAGAGAGAGAGAGAGAGAGAGAGTCACTCATCTGTGTGTGTGTGTGTGATTTCTCTAACAGTGTCGACATTAGCAGAGAGTGAGAGCATGATGAGTGTAAGATCCATGAGGAGGAAGGACTGGTCACTTAAAGGTACACACACACACACACACACACACACACACACACACACACACCTGCGGCACCTGTAGGAGTATTAATACCTTTCTCTGTCACTCTCTCTCGTTTCTCACAGATCTGCGCAGGATAAAGACAGGTCAGTGTGTGTGTTGTCTGTGTGCTGCAGGGGCTGATGGTCAGTGTCTTCATCCGTGGCTCCTCCACTCGTTAGGGAAACAGCAGTAGTGATGTACAGATGTAATGCCGCTGCTCATGAAAGCAGCGCTGCTGTTCACGTCTCTATTTATTTACAATAATGATGCCAATAATAATCAGCTTCAGTGTTCCAGCGCTGATGAGCTCAGGTGTGTCAGTCTCAGCGTGGCCCGGTTCTGTCTGATCTGTAATCTCTCTCTTTCAGGACACAAGAAGGTCAAAGGTTATCTGGGTGAGTATTCTTGATGATATCGCATGGATGGTAGTAAAGCGTCTGCTGAGGTGTGTGTGTGTGTGTGTGTGTATAGAGGATGTGAGCCTGAACCCAGTCAGTGCGTACCCGTTCCTCATCCTGTCGGAGGACCGTAAGCAGCTGAAGCGCGGAGAGAAGCTGCAGTTCTACAGGAACAACACACAGCGCTACGACGTCTGGTCCTGCGTCCTGGGCAAGGAGAGCTTCCAGACCGGCCGACACTACTGGGAGGTACAGCACAGGGCAGTCTGGGTCACTGATGGTCAGGGGAGGGTCAGTGATGGTCAGGTGTGGGTCAGTGATGGTCAGGTGTGGGTCAGTGATGGTCAGGTGTGGGTCAGTGATGGACGGGTATGGGTCAGTGATGGTCAGGTGTGGGTCAGTGATGGACGGGTATGGGTCAGTGATGGTCAGGTGTGGGTCAGTGATGGTCAGGGGAGGGTCAGTGATGGTCAGGTGTGGGTCAGTGATGGTCAGGTGTGGGTCAGTAATAGGTCAGGTGTGGGTCAGTGATGGTCAGGTGTGGGTCAGGGATGGTCAGGTGTGGGTCAGTGATGGTCAGGTGTGGGTCAGTAATAGGTCAGGTGTGGGTCAGTAATAGGTCAGGTGTGGGTCAGTGATGGTCAGGTGTGGGTCAGGGATGGTCAGGTGTGGGTCAGTGATGGTCAGGTGTGGGTCAGTAATAGGTCAGGTGTGGGTCAGTGATGGTCAGGTGTGGGTCAGTGATGGTCAGGGGAGGGTCAGTGATGGTCAGGTGTGGGTCAGTGATGGTCAGGTGTGGGTCAGTAATAGGTCAGGTGTGGGTCAGTGATGGTCGGGTGATGGTCGGGTGTGGGTCAGTGATGGGTCAGGTGTGGGTCAGTGAGGGTCAGGTGTGGGTCAGTGATGGGTCAGGTGTGGGTCAGTGATGGTCAGGTGTGGGTCTGTGATGGTTAGGTGTGGGTCTGTGATGGTCAGGTGTGGGTCAGTGATGGGTCAGGTGTGGGTCAGTGATGGTCAGGTGTGGGTCTGTGATGGTCAGGTGTGGGTCAGTGATGGTCAGGTGTGGGTCAGTGATGGGTCAGGTGTGGGTCAGTGATGGTCAGGTGTGGGTCAGTGATGGGTCAGGTGTGGGTCAGTGATGGTCGGGTGTGGGGTCAGTGATGGTCAGGTGTGGGTCAGTGATGGGTCAGGTGTGGGTCAGTGATGGTCAGGTGTGGGTCAGTGATGGGTCGGGTGTG
>NC_079453.1:51611156-51623449 GCF_903798145.1 Danio aesculapii
GAGGTCCTCGACGCGGCTGAGGTCCAGGAGCCGCAGACACGGACACACAGACTGACAGAGAGCAGACACTGAAGACCAGGAGCAGCCCGACAGATTCAGCTCCAGCAGACCTGCGCACACACACACACACACACAAGCTCAGAATTTACCAACACACACACAGCTCAGAACCCACGCGCACACACACACACACACACACACACACACACACACCTTGCAGGCGGTTGATCAGCCACATCAGCTGCTTCTTGGAGATGTTGGTGAAGCCCAGGTTGAGGGCGACGGGCTGCCGGCGGATGATGCTGCTGAGCATTGGAGGAGTGATGGAGCGCTGGCGGCTCAGGTCGATCCGAGTCCATAACCGCTTATCACAACACCTACACACACACACACACACACACACACACACCATTTTTGCATGCATATTATTTTTGTTTCATAAAGCCATAGTCAGGCTTGTCACGGTGGCGCAGTTGGTAGCACAATCGCCTCACAGCAAGAAGGTCTCTGGTTTGAGTCTCGGCTGGGTCAGTTGGTGTTTCTGTGTGGAGTTTGCATGTTCTCCCCGTGTTGGTGTGGGTTTCCTCCAGGTGCTCCGGTTTCCCCCACAGTCCAAACACATGCGCTATAGGGGGATTAGGTAAGCTAAATTGGCTGTAGTGTGTGAGTGTGAATGAGTGTGTGTGAATGAGAGTGTGGGGATTTTCAGTGATGGGTTGCAGCTGGAAGGGCATGCGCTGTGTAAAACATATGCTGGATAAGTTGGTGGTTCATTCCGCTGTGGCGAGCCCTGATTAATAAAGGAACTAAGCTAAAAAGAAAATGAATGAATGATATATGTGTGTGTTTGTGTGTTTTTTTAATAAATAATAATAAACAAAACTTCTACAAATAATAATAAATAATATATAATATATTCTTTATATAAATATGTGATGTTGGCAGCACAATTTAAGTTTAAACACAGGTTTTTTTCTTTCATCAGTTTGAGTGTTCAGCAGTTCAATAGTGACCTGAGTAATATTGGCTTTATACTGTACTGTGTTCTTCAATGTGGGGACAGATCCACACACCGCCGCTAGATGGCGCTACTAAGGCGGTTCATGTGTCCACAGTATATAAATTTCCCTGTTATTTATTCGACTCTTTATTCCACGTGATAAAAAAACTACTATTCAGTCGACAATTCGAACTATTTTAAGACATTAAATGGTTTAAATGCCTTAAATATTAAGTCCGGTTGAAAGTAGCCTAATATAATTGAACATTTCACCCTACATCACTAGATAGAGTTCATCACTTTCCCTCTCCCTCAGCGTACTGCCTGCTTTTAAATAGTTTAAATTAATTATAAAATATATTTTTATATATTTGTAATAGCCTATTATCTAAACTTACAGGTAACACATTTGAGGTGCTCGGCTGTAGCACTTAATAAATGACACAAGATGAAATGATTAGCAGAGGATAATAACTAATGTGTTTATAACGTACATAGAGCCAGTGGCGGTTCTAGACCAGAGGAACTGGGGGTCCGGGCCGGGGCCACTCGTGCTTTAAGGGGGCACACTTTAACATCACAAACTACTTCACCAATTATTGACAGTCTTTTCCTTGACGCGTCACTCTGCAGTCTTCATAAACAAGATCATTCAATACCTCTGAATAATCCTCCATGTTCATGTGTTTGACACGTCACTGTGTGCTGTAGGAGAACACACTTCTAACATTCATCATCAAGGCACATTTCAGCACCTGGAAACTTTAACAGATGCAGCTCCCGGTAACTTCCAATCATGTTCTCCGAGTGATCTTTACCAAACCAAAGAGATGTTGACAGTATTTCCTGTAGAACTGAAGTAATTCCTCTGGAGTCATTATGAGTCTGATTTATTACAGTTTATTTCTTGAATAAAGCAGTTTTTAATCTTTAATAAAACAATGTAAAGCTCAGTGTTATTAGCCTCCTCAAGATAGATTTACTCTATATTTTATAAGCACTTCTTCATTAACTTGACTAATTATTCCAACTGTCCTAATCAACAGAACCTAATTAAGTCTTTAAATGACACTTTAATCTGAATTAAAGGCTATAGAATAACTAAAGGCACTTTAATCTCAACACAACCGTCTTACAAAAGAACTGGTCAGATATTAATCACTGACTGGGGAAGATAATCAAGTAGCTATTAGAAAAGAGTTCAAGTATTCTGTTAATAATGGTGTTGTAAACACATCATGTGTTGAAGACTCCTGCTTTATCACACTGAAAACAAAAACAAATGAAGGCAAAACTACACCAGCTGATTCTGACTTCTACAGGAGCGTGACTGAAAACTACACATCATCACTGTGCTGCATCTGTAAATTCAAGACTGCATTTCCTAACGTAAAGCTCTGTACACTGGATTTCTGGTTAATAATAGCCTCTGCAGAGCCGAGGACGTCCTCTATTCAAAGTGTTAAAGTCGCTAGTGAAAACAGAAGGCTAATGTAATAATAATAATGTATAAATATCTAATATAAAACTGGACATTTGGATAGTGTTTCACAACATGAACATGACTGATGTTGAGTCTTTCTATTACCTGTGTCGATTCAGGGGGTTAACTTCTGATGAATGTGGGGAACTGATGTGCACAGCACCGCCACTGACAGAGCGAGAGAGCGCGCGAAAGCAGAGAGAGCGAGAGCGCGTGACACAGAGAGCGCGCGAGAGAGGCCTCAGTCATATCTCCGCTGGCTGATCTCGCTTCTCCAAGGCGTTTTGACACAAAAATATGCATCCAAATTTAGGGGGACCAGAGGGGGTGGGGGGGGTCAAGCTTGTTGACACGGGGAACCATAGAAGCGTGGATATAGTCGCGCACGCATTTACAATTTCATGATCAGCGGCTTCCTCATGCGCACACATTATAGAGGTACACAACATCATTACACACAGCAGCCTAGGTAGGCCTACAATTACATCCCTGAACGACGTGTGGAATGAAGCAGTTACTGCTCCTTCTTGTGCACAATGAACACTGAAGGGGCAAACCGTCAGGTCTGCCTTAATGGAGATGAACCTCGCGATGACTGCTGACTATCTGTGCCGAATACTTAGGGAGTGTGTGAGCGTGTGTGTGTATATGAGAGAGATGTATGCTTGTGTGTGTGTGTGTGTGTGTGTGTGTGTGTGTGTGTGTGTGTGTGTGGGCTGATTCTCACCATCGGCTCCAGGTGCGACACACACGCATGCAGACGCAGAGCTGCCGCTGGTTGAGGTGCTGGAAGACTCGGAGCCAGACATCTCTGGGCAGCACGTGTGTGGCGCCACTGTCCAGCGGCAGGCAGTGAGGCTCAGGACAGGCGGGCGGTGGGCGCACCAGGTGCCGCTCCATCTGCAGCGGGCGCGGGGGCGAGGGTACGGGTACAGTGGTGCGCTTCACCAGCTGTGAGCGCGGCGGCACCACTCGCGGCTGTTGCGAGCGGTGCGAGACCAGAGATGCTCCCGCCAGGTTGGTGGAGCCGGTGCTGCCGTTGGCGGTGCCAGAACCCACCGCCGCACTGCTGCTCTTCCCGGACGCCACGCTCTGCCCCTGCCGGCCTCCGCCACGCATCTTGCTGCCGCGGGCAGGCTTCAGGTGGCGGTGGTTAGGCGCAGCACTGCTGTGCGCGTTCTCCTTCTCCTGCTGCTCCCTGCCCACCCGCGTGCGGCCGTTGCGGGCGTCCTGCCCATTAGTGCGCTTGGAGGAGGGCAGGCTGTCCGTGCTCGTGGAGTGAGTGTGTGTGAAGGGAGGAGTCTGGGTGTTTGGCGGCGGTGAGGGTGGGGCCACGGGTGTGGCTCTGCGATCCCCCAAACCCTCTTCCTCCTCCTCTGGCTCAGGCTCCAGTGCTGCCCTGCGCACTCGGGCACCTTCTGCCCTGCGGCGCTGCGGATCCTCCACACCCTCCGCCTCCACCTCCGCCACACTCTCGCCCTCAGATTCCTCACTGGCACTAAAGCCCAGCTCTGCCAGTCGCCGGTTCCGCTCGCGGGCGCTGCCCCCATAGGCCGGAGAGGATGGCTCAGAGGCGGCAATGGGCGATGGAGAGTCCGAGTCTGACTCCGAGTCCGACTCTGAGCTGGAGGAGGAGGAGGAGCTGGAGTCCCGCACCCGCTCCAGCAGCTGGCACATCCTCTTGAAGCGCTCCAGCTTCTCCCGTTGGTGCGAGCGCTGGTCCTGGCTGGCGGAGAGCGAGACTGATGCCGCCGCTGTGCCCGAACCGTGCCCACCGCCTGATGAGGAGTTGGGCCCGTTGGTCTCAGAGGAGTCTGAGGAGTTGGGCTTCACTTTCTGCTGAGTGAGAGACAGCGACGGTGAGGAACGGCAGCACACAGAGAACAACACTGCGTCCGTAAACTTACACACTTACCTTCTTCAGGTGTTTCTCACGGGCACCTTTAATCTGTGGCAGACACAGAAACACACCGTTACACACAGCAGACCCTCAGAAACACACCGTTACACACAGCTGACCCTCAGAAACACACCGTTACACACAGCAGACCCTCAGAAACACACCGTTACACACAGCTGACCCTCAGAAACACACAGTAATCCTCAGAAACACACCGTTACACAGAGCAGACCCTCAGAAACACACCGTTACACACAGCAGCCCCTCAGAAACACACCGTTACACATAGCAGACCCTCAGAAACACACCGTTACACACAGCAGCCCCTCAGAAACACACCGTTACACACAGCAGACCCTCAGAAACACACCGTTACACACAGCAGACCCTCAGAAACACACAGTTACACACAGCAGACCCTCAGAAACACAGTTACACACAGCAGACCCTCAGAAACACACAGTTACACACAGCAGACCCTCAGAAACACAGTTACACACAGCAGACCCTCAGAAACAAACCGTTACACACAGCAGACCCTCAGAAACACACCGTTACACACAGCAGACCCTCTGAAACACACCGTTACACACAGCAGACCCTCTGAAACACACCGTTACACAAAGCAGACCCTCAGAAACACACAGTTACACACAGCAGACCCTCAGAAACACACCGTTACACAAAGCAGACCCTCTGAAACACACCGTTACACACAGCAGACCCTCTGAAACACACCGTTACACAAAGCAGACCCTCAGAAACACACCGTTACACAAAGCAGACCCTCTGAAACACACCGTTACACACAGCAGACCCTTAAACACACCGTTACACACAGCTGACCCTCAGAAACACACCGTTACACACAGCAGACCCTCAGAAACACAGTTACACACAGCAGACCCTTAAACACACCGTTACACACAGCTGACCCTCAGAAACACAACGTTACACACAGCAGACCCTCAGAAACACACCGTTACACACAGCAGACCCTCAGAAACACAGTTACACACAGCAGACCCTCAGAAACAAACCGTTACACAAAGCAGACCCTCAGAAACACACTGTTACACACAGCAGACCCTCAGAAACACACAGTTACACACAGCAGACCCTCAGAAACACACCGTTACACACAGCTGACCCTCAGAAACAAACCGTTACACACAGCAGACCCTCAGAAACACAGTTACACACAGCAGACCCTCAGAAGCACACAGTTACACACAGCAGACCCTCTGAAACACACCGTTACACAAAGCAGACCCTCAGAAACACATAGTTACACACAGCAGACCCTCAGAAACACACCGTTACACACAGCAGACCCTCAGAAACACAGTTACACACAGCAGACCCTCAAACACACCGTTACACACAGCTGACCCTCAGAAACACACCGTTACACACAGCTGACCCTCAAAAACACACAGCTGACCCTCAGAAACACAGCAATCCTCAGACACACACCGTTACACACAGCAGACTCACAAAAACAAACCGTTACAAACAGCAGACCCTCAGAAAAACAGTTACACACAGCTGACCCTCAGAAAAACACAGTTACACACAGCAGACCCTCAAACACACCGTTACACACAGCAGACCCTCAGAAACACAGTTACACACAGCAGACCCTCAAACACACCGTTACACACAGCAGACCCTCAGAAACACACCGTTACACACAGCAGACCCTCAGAAACACACCGTTACACACAGCTGACCCTCAGAAACACACAGTTACACACAGCTGACCCTCAGAAACACACAGTTACACACAGCAGACCCTCAGAAACACACCGTTACACACAGCTGACCCTCAGAAACACACCGTTACACACAGCTGACCCTCAGAAACACACAGTTACACACAACAGACCCTCAAACCCACCGTTACACACAGCAGACCCTCAAACACACAGTTACACACAACAGACCCTCAAACACACCGTTACACACAGCAGACCCTCAAACACACCGTTACACACAGCAGACCCTCAGAAACACACCGTTACACACAGCTGACCCTCAAAAACACACAGTAATCCTCAGAAACACACCGTTACACACAGCAGACCCTCAGAAACACACAGTAATCCTCAGAAACACAGTTACACACAGCAGACCCTCAGAAACACACCGTTACACACAGCAGACCCTCAGAAACACACATTAATCCTCAGAAACACACCGTTACGCAAAGCAGACCCTCAGAAACACACAGTAATCCTCAGAAACACACCGTTACACACAGCTGACCCTCAAAAACACACAGTAATCCTCAGAAACACACCGTTACACACAGCTGACCCTCAGAAACACACAGTAATCCTCAGAAACACACCGTTACACACAGCAGACCCTCAAAAACAAACCGTTACACACAGCAGACCCTCAGAAAAACACCGTTACACACAGCTGACCCTCAGAAACACAGTTACACACAGCAGACCCTCAAACACACCGTTACACACAGCAGACCCTCAGAAACACAGTTACACACAGCAGACCCTCAAACACACCGTTACACGCAGTAAACCTCAGAAACACACCGTTACACACAGCTGACCCTCAGAAACAAACCGTTACACACAGCAGACCCTCAGAAACACACAGTAATCCTCAGAAACACACCGTTACACACAGCAGACCCTCAGAAACACACAGTTACACACAGCAGACCCTCAAACACACCGTTACACGCAGTAAACCTCAGAAACAAACCGTTACACACAGCAGACCCTCAGAAACACACAGTAATCCTCAGAAACACACCGTTACACACAGCAGACCCTCAGAAACACACAGTTACACACAGCAGACCCTCAAACACACCGTTACACGCAGTAAACCTCAGAAACACACCGTTACACACAGCTGACCCTCAGAAACACACCGTTACACACAGCTGACCCTCAGAAACACACAGTAATCCTCAGAAACACACCGTTACACACAGCAGACCCTCAAAAACACACTGTTCCACACAGCTGACCCTCAGAAACACACAGTTACACACAGCAGACCCTCAGAAAAACACCGTTACACACAGCTGACCCTCAGAAACACAGTTACACACAGCAGACCCTCAAACACACCGTTACACACAGCAGACCCTCAGAAACACACAGTTACACACAGCAGACCCTCAAACACACCGTTACACGCAGTAAACCTCAGAAACACACCGTTACACACAGCTGACCCTCAGAAACACACAGTTACACACAGCAGACCCTCAGAAACACACCGTTACACACAGCTGACCCTCAGAAACACACAGTTACACACAGTTGACCCTCAGAAACAGTTACACACAGCAGACCCTCAAACACACAGTTACACACAGCAGACCCTCAGAAACACACCGTTACACACAGCTGACCCTCAGAAACACACCGTTACACACAGCTGACCCTCAGAAACAGTTACACACAGCAGACCCTCAAACACACAGTTACACACAGCAGACCCTCAAACACACCGTTACACACAGCAGACCCTCAGAAACACACCGTTACACACAGCAGATCCTCAGAAACACACAGTAATCCTCAGAAACACAGTTACACACAGCTGACCCTCAGAAACACACAGTAATCCTCAGAAACACAGTTACACACAGCTGACCCTCAGAAACACACAGTAATCCTCAGAAACACAGTTACACACAGCAGACCCTCAGAAACACACATTAATCCTCAGAAACACACCGTTACGCAAAGCAGACCCTCAGAAACACACCGTTACACACAGCTGACCCTCAGAAACACACAGTAATCCTCAGAAACACACCGTTACACACAGCAGACCCTCAAAAACACACCATTACACACAGCAGACCCTTTAGAAACACAGTTACACACAGCAGACTCACAAAACAAACCGTTACACACAGCAGACCCTCAGAAAAACATCGTTACACACAGCTGACCCTCAGAAACACAGTTACACACAGCAGACCCTCAAACACACCGTTACACATAGCAGACCCTCAGAAACACACAGTTACACACAGCAGACCCTCAAACACACCGTTACACGCAGTAAACCTCAGAAACACACCGTTACACACAGCAGACCCTCAGAAACAAACTGTTACACACAGCTGACCCTCAGAAACACACAGTTACACACAGCAGACCCTCAGAAACACACTGTTACACACAGCTGACCCTCAGAAACAGTTACACACAGCAGACCCTCAAATACACCGTTACACACAGCAGACCCTCAAACACACCGTTACACACAGTAAACCTCAGAAACACACTGTTACACACAGCAGACCCTCAGAAACACACCGTTACACACAGCAGACCCTCAGAAACACCGTTACACACAGCAGACCCTCAAACACACCGTTACACACAGCAGACCCTCAAACACACCGTTACACACAGTAAACCTCAGAAACACACCGTTACACACAGCTGACCCTCAGAAACACACCATTACACACAGCAGACCCTCAGAAACACAGTTGCACACAGCAGACCCTCAAACACACCGTTACAAACAGTAATCCTCAGAAACACACAGTTACACACAGCAGACCCTCAAACACACCGTTACACGCAGTAAACCTCAGAAACACACCGTTACACACAGCTGACCCTCAGAAACAAACTGTTACACACAGCTGACCCTCAGAAACACACAGTTACACACAGCAGACCCTCAGAAACACACTGTTACACACAGCTGACCCTCAGAAACAGTTACACACAGCAGACCCTCAAACACAGTTACACACAGCAGACCCTCAGAAACACACCGTTACACACAGCAGACCCTCAGAAACACCGTTACACACAGCAGACCCTCAAACACACCGTTACACACAGTAAACCTCAGAAACACACCGTTACACACAGCTGACCCTCAGAAACACACCATTACACAAAGCAGACCCTCAGAAACACAGTTACACACAGCAGACCCTCAAACACACCGTTACAAACAGTAATCCTCAGAAACACACAGTTACACACAGCAGAGCCTCAAAAACACACCGTTACACGCAGTAAAACCTCAGAAAACACACCGTTACACACAGCTGACCCTCAGAAACAAACTGTTACACACAGCTGACCCTCAGAAACACACAGTTACACACAGCAGACCCTCAGAAACACACTGTTACACACAGCTGACCCTCAGAAACAGTTACACACAGCAGACCCTCAAACACAGTTACACACAGCAGACCCTCAGAAACACACCGTTACACACAGCAGACCCTCAGAAACACCGTTACACACAGCAGACCCTCAAACACACCGTTACACACAGTAAACCTCAGAAACACACCGTTACACACAGCTGACCCTCAGAAACACACCATTACACAAAGCAGACCCTCAGAAACACAGTTACACACAGCAGACCCTCAAACACACCGTTACAAACAGTAATCCTCAGAAACACACAGTTACACACAGCAGAGCCTCAAAAACACACCGTTACATAGGGGTGTGACGATAACTGCATCACCGCCTTACCGCCATAATAAAATGTCAACCGCGGTGATGTGGTTATTACCGTCATCACCGCCCATTTTAGTTTATTATTTATTTTTGCTTGTGAATCTTTCAGGATTGTATAGAAAAACAGAATAAACTAAATAAAAAGAATAAAAGGCCTGCCTTGAGTATTTTCCACTTAAATTAAAAATTTAGATTACAAAACGAAAACACTGAATCCTTTTAATAACCAGCATAGGCTGTTTTTATTTTAAGCTTATTTTAATAAAGCAGACCTACTAACTCAAATCAATCGCTCCACAGAAAATAAGCATTTTTACCGCACCGCTGTAATTTCTATATCCCAATCCCTTTATCAACATGTTTAATACAAGTCATTATTTTAAAGATTATAAAGAATATGATTTTACCTCAGCGCTGCACTTTTCTCCTTCTCCCTCGTGCTGAGTTCAGGTGACGGAGTGTTGTAAAGTAGTTAAACTCTCCTCAGTTTAATTTACAGTGTCAAACTGGCACAGGAATATCAGTATATTAATATAGGCTTTGCTAAAAGGCTGGTCAAATGTGGGTATTTTTTACAGAAGCTAAACAGAAGCGCGGACTGCATGGTGATGAGTCAACAATCACATATATTTGACTTAAAGTAGGCTATAGGCTATAGCATATAATAATTTTGTGTAAAGACATTTATAAAAATATGTAGCCAATATATCACAGGGGGTTTGTGTTGCAATTACAGTGGAGCATTAATTAAATCCTTTTTTCCCGTGTAGCGGATGGGGGACGCACAAAAATACACAATTCAGATATTTTTGTCGGAAGAAAAATATTCTTTGAACGAATTTCGTTTTGTACAATTTGTATCTTAGTTTTTGTCGGTCAGTTATTTACAAAATAAACAAGAATAACTAATAAACTTTGAGGTGAAGCGATGTGCCTCAGGGTCCGCTATATGCTCCGGCCAAAACACAAACTGCTCTGTTAAATACAATCGTAATATAAATAAAATAAAAGTGAAATATTCAGTTTGGAATATTGAATCTTTGTTAACTGTATGATCAAAATTAAAACAGCAGCCTATATTATCACTCTTTATGACAAACATCCATTGATCGGTCAGTTTCGCTTTAGTTTAATCAAAGCGTTTGAACTTTCTGATATTTTAGGCAAAGTGGTCTGCATAACCAATGATTAAACTTATCCACCTGCGACCCACCCATAATTAAACATCATGTAGGCGAGCTGGCTTTTTGATTACCTGAACAGTGTATTAACTGCTGCACCAGCATAACAGAGATCTGCATATTAATAGCAGCACCAGCAGATATAAGAGAGTTTATTAAAAGCCTATATTAATATACTGATATTCCTGTGCCAGTTTGATAGTTTAACTACTTCACAACACTCCGTCATCTGAACTCAGCGCGAGGGCGAAGGAGAAAAGTGCAGCGCTGAGGTAAAATCATATTCTCAGGTCATAATCTTTAAAATAATGACTTGTATTAAACATGTTGATAAAAGGACTTGGATATAGAAATTACAGCGGTGCGTTAAAATGCTTATTTTCTGTTGAGCGATTTTATATATATATATATATATATATATATATATATATATATATATATATATATATATATATATATATATATATATACATGGTTTCCGCTACATTCATTCTTCCATAGCGGGGCGCCACGCCAGGATTCATCCCGCCACGGCTACATTACAGCTGCTTATTCAAAACATTTTATTATTTTAATAGCGGGTGATAATCGCACCAAAGTGTATTAAAGGGTAAGTGAATTATAACAGCGCAAACTTTTCTGTAACAGTAGTAGTGCTGTGCGTCGTTTGTTTAACCCTTTAAGGTTACGTGCTGACTGACTGACTGGCTGACTGTGACAGGTGCGTGATGCGTGAGGCCAGCAAACACGACGTATAGCCGTTTTACTGTATTTCAGGACGCATTATTTCCGGAGGCATTCATAAATATTCCTTAAAAATCTAATAAATGCTGGAGACATACTCGTTACATTAACGCACTTAATTGCACTTCAACAGCATTTATTTCAGAGCGCACAAGAAGATCTGCGCGCTCTTAAATCAGCTTATATTTGAGGGGGAGGCAAGAAGTTTTGTGCACGAGCAGAAAAAACAAAAAAATCGGTGCGCAAGCAGAGATCCGCATGCTGTAGGCTATTATATAAATGCGATCTCGACTTCTGATACTGCGCTCACGACATTTGTCATTGAAATAACGCCACCGGTAGTTAGTAGATCTGTGTAAAAATGGCCTGCCGCCACAGCTGGAAAAAATCCTAGAGGAAACGTATATATGCGCGGTTAACCGACATACCGCATGATTTCTTGCTTCATCACCGCGGTAACAGAAAATCCGTTACCGTCACAGCCCTA
>NC_079454.1:0-2500 GCF_903798145.1 Danio aesculapii
AACCCTAACCCTAACCCTAACCCTAACCCTAACCCTAACCCTAACCCTAACCCTAACCCTAACCCTAACCCTAACCCTAACCCTAACCCTAACCCTAACCCTAACCCTAACCCTAACCCTAACCCTAACCCTAACCCTAACCCTAACCCTAACCCTAACCCTAACCCTAACCCTAACCCTAACCCTAACCCTAACCCTAACCCTAACCCTAACCCTAACCCTAACCCTAACCCTAACCCTAACCCTAACCCTAACCCTAACCCTAACCCTAACCCTAACCCTAACCCTAACCCTAACCCTAACCCTAACCCTAACCCTAACCCTAACCCTAACCCTAACCCTAACCCTAACCCTAACCCTAACCCTAACCCTAACCCTAACCCTAACCCTAACCCTAACCCTAACCCTAACCCTAACCCTAACCCTAACCCTAACCCTAACCCTAACCCTAACCCTAACCCTAACCCTAACCCTAACCCTAACCCTACCCTAACCCTAACCCTAACCCTAACCCTAACCCTAACCCTAACCCTAACCCTAACCCTAACCCTAACCCTAACCCTAACCCTAACCCTAACCCTAACCCTAACCCTAACCCTAACCTAACCCTAACCCTAACCCTAACCCTAACCCTAACCCTAACCCTAACCCTAACCCTAACCCTAACCCTAACCCTAACCCTAACCCTAACCCTAACCCTAACCCTAACCCTAACCCTAACCCTAACCCTAACCCTAACCCTAACCCTAACCCTAACCCTAACCCTAACCCTAACCCTAACCCTAACCCTAACCCTAACCCTAACCCTAACCCTAACCCTAACCCTAACCCTAACCCTAACCCTAACCCTAACCCTAACCCTAACCCTAACCCTAACCCTAACCCTAACCCTAACCCTAACCCTAACCCTAACCCTAACCCTAACCCTAACCCTAACCCTAACCCTAACCCTAACCCTAACCCTAACCCTAACCCTAACCCTAACCCTAACCCTAACCCTAACCCTAACCCTAACCCTAACCCTAACCCTAACCCTAACCCTAACCCTAACCCTAACCCTAACCCTAACCCTAACCCTAACCCTAACCCTAACCCTAACCCTAACCCTAACCCTAACCCTAACCCTAACCCTAACCCTAACCCTAACCCTAACCCTAACCCTAACCCTAACCCTAACCCTAACCCTAACCCTAACCCTAACCCTAACCCTAACCCTAACCCTAACCCTAACCCTAACCCTAACCCTAACCCTAACCCTAACCCTAACCCTAACCCTAACCCTAACCCTAACCCTAACCCTAACCCTAACCCTAACCCTAACCCTAACCCTAACCCTAACCCTAACCCTAACCCTAACCCTAACCCTAACCCTAACCCTAACCCTAACCCTAACCCTAACCCTAACCCTAACCCTAACCCTAACCCTAACCCTAACCCTAACCCTAACCCTAACCCTAACCCTAACCCTAACCCTAACCCTAACCCTAACCCTAACCCTAACCCTAACCCTAACCCTAACCCTAACCCTAACCCTAACCCTACCCTAACCCTAACCCTAACCCTAACCCTAACCCTAACCCTAACCCTAACCCTAACCCTAACCCTAACCCTAACCCTAACCCTAACCCTAACCCTAACCCTAACCCTAACCCTAACCCTAACCCTAACCCTAACCCTAACCCTAACCCTAACCCTAACCCTAACCCTAACCCTAACCCTAACCCTAACCCTAACCCTAACCCTAACCCTACCCTAACCCTAACCCTAACCCTAACCCTAACCCTAACCCTAACCCTAACCCTAACCCTAACCCTAACCCTAACCCTAACCCTAACCCTAACCCTAACCCTAACCCTAACCCTAACCCTAACCCTAACCCTAACCCTAACCCTAACCCTAACCCTAACCCTAACCCTAACCCTAACCCTAACCCTAACCCTAACCCTAACCCTAACCCTAACCCTAACCCTAACCCTAACCCTAACCCTAACCCTAACCCTAACCCTAACCCTAACCCTAACCCTAACCCTAACCCTAACCCTAACCCTAACCCTAACCCTAACCCTAACCCTAACCCTAACCCTAACCCTAACCCTAACCCTAACCCTAACCCTAACCCTAACCCTAACCCTAACCCTAACCCTAACCCTAACCCTAACCCTAACCCTAACCCTAACCCTAACCCTAACCCTAACCCTAACCCTAACCCTAACCCTAACCCTAACCCTAACCCTAACCCTAACCCTAACCCTAACCCTAACCCTAACCCTAACCCTAACCCTAACCCTAACCCTAACCCTAACCCTAACCCTAACCCTAACCCTAACCCTAACCCTAACCCTAACCCTAACCCTAACCCTAACCCTAACCCTAACCCTAACCCTAACCCTAACCCTAACCCTAACCCTAACCCTAACCCTAACCCTAACCCTAACCCTAACCCTAACCCTAACCCTAACCCTAACCCTAACCCTAACCCTAACCCTAACCCTAACCCTAA
>NC_079454.1:7500-25000 GCF_903798145.1 Danio aesculapii
AGAAAGATAAAATATTTAAATTCAAATGAGATTATAAAAAAATACATATTAAAAACTAAAAAAAAAATTTTTTTTTACATTTTTTTATATTATTTTATGTCAATATATTACAATTATAAAGTATTTTTATGATGAAACATCAAAAATTTGATTAATTACACTTTACAAAACAAATGAAAGTGATATATAAATGATCATATAGATGAAGATTAAATAAACTTAATGAAATAAACTAAACAGATGAAACAGATCTGCAATATTGGCTAAGCGTTTGTAATAATCTTCATGATAAATTCACTATAGTAGCACGAATGTTCACTGGTCACATTAAAACACTGAGTGATTCCAAGTGATGTGCATTTGGCATTTTACATAAACATTTACAGCGTGTTGGCAAGGCCTTTTACATTATAGGCCAGAGTTTGATGCATTTACATATATTAACCAGCAGGGGTCTCCAGCAGGTGGCGTTTCACACAAACACTTAAAAACAGCTAGTCGTTTTGCAAGAAATTATTAGATCAATTGATTTGATGCTTTGGAGAGCTTAGTTTCTTCCATCACTGGGGAAATATTACAATATTCAACAGCCATGTAAACATTCATTCATTTTCGGCTTAATCCCTTTATCACTCTAAGGTCGCCACAGCGGAATGAATTGCCAACTCATCCAGCACATGTTTAACGCAGCGGATGCCCTTTCAGTTGCAACCCATCTCTGGGAAACATCCACACACACACACTCACTCACTCACTCACTCACACACATTTAGCTTTCCCAATTCACCTGTACTGCATGTCTTTGGACTGTGGGGGAAACAGAAGCACCCAGAGGAAACCCACGCGAATGCAGGGAGAACATGCAAACTACACACAGAAACCCCAACTGACCCAGCCGAGGCTTGAACCAGCGACCTTCTTGCTGTGAGGCAACAGCACTACTTACTGCGCCACTGTGTTGCCCCATGTAAACATATTAAGCATATTTAGTAAAAAATAATTAAAATAAAAACCTTCATTTGGTCTATTCCACTTCCCATAATGCACCACAGCACAGATACAAAAGGTCACTCCAAATGTTGCTCTGGGGTCTCCACTGCTTGCAGAAACTGCTCAGAGATAGAGTTGGGTATCAATTGGGCTTATTTCGATACCGGTGCTAAATCGATACTTTTCAAACGATATCAGTGCCAAAACGGTGCCTGAACCGATACTTTTGAGCCACAAAATGATGGTGGATGACTCTAGAAAAATCTTTTATTTGACTAAATGTTTTTAAAAAATAATTTTATTAGAACAATATAATTTCAGTTTAAAGTAAACATCAATTCATGAAATTACATTAGCTTAATACTAACATGTGGAAAGGCTGTCATTAAAATACTGAACTCCTTTTGTTTAGGGTTGGGGCTTGTGACTGTGTTTACATGGGTATCAGTAATCTAATGATTTGCCTTAATCTGAATAAAACAATAATATGATCAAGGTGTTTATATGAGTTGCTTTTTGATGCACCCCTTGATGCTTCTTACGTCCTTTTTGCAGCACCAGTGGCACCGAAATTAGGCACCGAAATTCATATGCTTATTTGATCCAGTACATACCGGTTACAAAGCTACCGGTGCTCTAATGGCACTGGGTTTTGGTACCCAACCCTACTCAGAGGATCCTAAAATGGACACTGTACATAAGGTGAAATTAATAATACAAAGTCATAATTAAACAAACTATATTCAATATTACACTGACATCATATAGTGAAGATCAGAAGCTCCTCATGAACATCAGAAGAGGCTCGTCAGCAGTCAGAACACAGGAAACAGCACCGCATGAAGAACAGAAGAACACTACAGAAGATCACTTCAGGTGAATGCAGTGACCGGCCCTTGAGGGCGGAGACTGTCATTGGGGCAGGGTCTGCCATGTGGGCGGAGTGGCTTGTCCACAGGACTATTTCTGGGTGGAGAGAATAAAGTGTATCCTGGCCAATGATCACCGAACCGCTCACTAGCTCCACCCCCTGATCCACTGCCGGGCTCTAGTTCATCTGCACACACACACACACACACTCAGTGATGGAGCTCAGTCTGCACTATATAAAGCACCATAGAAGTAAAGCTGATTTGACTTGATTGTCATCACAGAGCGAGCGCCCCCTGCTGATCTGGAGTGTACAGAGAGAATCGCCCAACTGCATTTTAATTTTAATAATGTATTGATATTAACAAAGTTTTTTTATTTGTACGTGTTTGAAACGGCTCTCTATATCTCAAAATAAAGTTAAATATCCAGAATCTTAACATAAAAGGTAGATGTAATGTGGTTTAAGATATTTACATTTAAGATGTAGATCAGATTCTTTCTGTCTGTTTTAATCGCAGCCGTTTCTGTTTTTCTACATGTACCTCCATGTGTCTCTTAGCTTTATACTCTTCATTTACAGAGCTCAGCATAAAGGATTTTTATCTATTTTCTCAGTAAATAAAGGTCAAATATTATGATGGATTGAAATGAAGCTGATATATTTAACAGTGATATTCATTAAAATAATAGTTTTGTCACTGAACATCTTTAGAAACAAATAAAACATTTAAATTCAAGCTAAATATTGCAACAAAAAACTAATAAAAGAAATTCCACTAAATTGTACATATATTTAGTTTCTAGACTTTCCTCTTTATAAAGTTTTTATTTCAGAGTTTTCTCTACATCTCTCTCTAACACACACACACACACATATTTTCAGACCACTATCGAAACAGTTACTACGTAAACCTCATTCCCCGAGGGGGGGAATAGAAATGCTCTGTGAAAAAACTTCCACTGTGGGGGATTCGCCAGAAAGCCAATAATATGAAAGAGTAATAAAACAGGCCAATGAAATGCCAATGGTGGCATGCGCGAGCACAGCTGGCAGCAATCACAATCAGCTGTGAATAAAGATGCCAGACAAGTGACGTGACACATCTCCAGCCTCGCCCCCGAAGCCGCCCTGGATAGCACAGCCATAATTTCAGATTCCATATCCGGAGGCTCACTTATCACCCATGAGGGCGGAAGCAGGTCAGGATTGTAATTGGAAAATGACAGCCCACCCTTCAATGCAGCAATGGACATCTGGTCCTGGGTGTCGTCAACTGAGAGGGCAATCATCCCGGAGGATGGAGCCCTCCTCTCACTCGAAGCTTGGTTGGAGTGCCCTAAGGAATGGGAGGTCTGCGAGCGGTGGACTGACCCCACTGTGACCCTCAGATCTGCCTGAGTGCCAACCGCTACTTCCGGGGGACAACAGGGGTGGTTTGCCCTTTTGCAAGAGCGAGCCGTGATCTTAGCTGCGCAACAGACATGCCATCGCAGTGATTGCATGCGCTGCTCGCGAGCACCGCATTAACATGCTGGACCCCCAGAGATGATTGTGATTCTTCTTCTTCTATCCTGTGTCTGAGCTTCACCCATGTAGGATCCCAGGCAAGGACACAAAGAAAGGGTGCGAGAGATTGAATAAAGTGATGATGAATCCTATGGGGAGACTCAACAAATGGTAATAATAAACATTTACAAAGTGCAGTAATACTTTCGAAAATCACAAATCGCTATTATATTATATTATATTATATTATATTATATTATATTATATTATATTATATTATATTATATTGTTTTATATTATGTTATGTTATATTATATTGTTTTATATTATTTATCTATCCATACCTAATATCAGGTGGTCATACAGTGATTAATTTGTCTGTGATGCAGCAAGAGACTGTTGTGTACACCATGACTTTATATCAAATTCAGAAAAATTTTGGAAACCTGTAACCATTGACTGCCACTGTATTTGTGTTTCCTACTGTGGAAGTCAGTGGTTACAGCTTACCAGCTCATTTTTATTCAGCAGAAATAAGGTTTAACCCCAGTAGTGTGTGTGTGTGTGTGTGTGTGTGTGTGTGTGTGTGTGTGTGCAGCCTCTAATGCTAAACATGGATTAATTGTGTTTGTTCAAATCAGACCTGACCAGCACTGACAACACAGCTAGTGCTGTTTTACATCTGTCACTATGGTGATGCACAGGTGTCTGAAGCTCCGCCCTCGTCTGAAAAAGAGCACAATCTCATTTGTATTTAAAGCGACAGTCACCAAAACACCACAATTAGGATAAAAGCCTGAGAGGGTCAGTTTCAGAGAGTTAGAGAACATCATCTGTGTGCTATTCTCACCTCAAACTGAACACACACACACACTCTACAAACGCTCATCATGATATTTTCTTTTAAGTTCAACAGAAGAAAGGTTCCCAAGGACTTGAGGGAGAGTAAATTGTAAGTAAATGTTCATTTTTTGGGTAAACAGACCCTTTAATGTGCTTTAACTTGTGCTGTGGTTTTCTTATAGGTAAGTTTCATAAATGAAGAGTGTTTCCACTGTGAATGTGCTGTGTGTGTCACTCACATTCTCCGAGGCTGTAACCTTTGATCACTGTAGGGAATCAGAGCAACCAACTCATTCAGCTGCCCTGAAAAACAATCAGCCGGTCAGATAACACTGAGAAATATCCACCACCTCCTGACCTCGACCAATAACACTGATTACCTGCTGATTGGCTATTTTACACAACACAAAACACAACAAACCCCATTTCCTGAATTCTCATTAGAGCTGCACAATATCTGATAGCAGATAAGGGACATTGCGATATTGGTGTGTCTGTGAAAATTAATGCGATAGAAATACCATTTCAAAAGATGATTTTGAATTCTCTATGAATAAAACTGAGTAAGGAGATAAAATAAACTGTTTTATGGATTTTCTGTGGAATTTACGGTATTTAGGGACTGAAATGCAGTGATCATGTGTAAATTAACACTGTGCAGTCAACACTGCATAAATAATTAAATACAAATAATCTTTGCTAAAGCTAAACTTTACAACTACTTAATTTAAACCAGCCTGAAATCGTACAGTCACAGGCCTTAAAACACATCCAGATGAAAAACCTTTCACTCTATTAGGGTTAAAGTTTGTGATGATCTCATGATTTTATAACCCCAGCTGAACACTGCAGATCCAGCGATATCGATGCTGAAGCTATACATTGTGCAGCCCTAATTTACAGACATTTAGGGAGTGTGTGAGCAGTGTGTGAATATCTCCAGCAGCCTCTAATGCTCAACATGATTTAATTATGTTTGATCCTAATGGTTTTTATCAAGTCTGATTAGATCAAAGTCTACAAGGGTCAGTTTCAGAGAGCTATATAGCATTATTACATGTATTCTGGACTGATTTTGAAGAGTTCTTCCTTCATAAGGTGAATGTGAAGCTGTGTATTTTCGGCGTGCTCACCTGCCGGGATGTGTCCGGAGCCTGCCAGGTGGGGCAGGTGATGCTGTCCAGCCCGTCCAGAGACTCGTCTTCACCCGTCAGACAGCCTTTATGAGCGCTGCATCTGCGACCCGGGACAGCCAAGAACCAGCGATCTATCCGGCACAGAGATGCCCCATCACAAACGCACTCACAGCCCAGTCATCTGAGGGACACAATGAGAATGAGGATGTGTATTTATTTAGGATCACTTGATTTAGGTTATTCCAGAATCACTCCTGAGGAATGCAGACGACTGGTCTCGCCACAGAGGCGTCTAGAAGCTGGAATCACCAGCAAAAGCTCTTCTACAAAGTCATAAATAAGGTGTGTTCAAAGCTCATTGCCTGATTTTTAGAGAAATTAAAAGTCCATGTGCATACAGCCCATACAGTTTCAATGCTGAAACCAATATCATTTCCATTATTATTAATTATGTGTGTGTTTTCTTTGGGGAAGAATAGTTTACATGTAATACCTGTTTTAACAGAGTTTTACATGTTTAATCGTTTAAATGGAAACACAAGTGTCTGATGTGTGTCTGAACTAACATGAACTCTGCTTTAGCAGCTCTTTTATTAATTTGTCATCATTTTCCTTTTTCTGAAAAATAGTTTCAACACCAAACATCGTTGTTTAAACTCAGAAACGTTTACAATAAGTTCTTAGTACATTAGAGAAATCAATATAACTTATTTTTAGGTTAGACCATTTCTAATGAACTGGACACGACTTTTATTTTGGCTTGGCGCAGTGACGTCATCACGCGGCGCCGCACTCCTGCTTCTGTTATCATCCGACTGGAGAAAGGTTTGTTTTTAAACAGTTTAATCCTACAGAAACCGTTTAACAATAATTAATATTTTCAGCGGTACAACATTGATCATGTTCTGCTGGGTGTAATATTGTAATGCTTTTTAAACACTAATGAAGGTTATTTTGCATGAGTAAAGCGCATTCATTCATATCCCCGCATGAAGGAAAAGCTGCGTCTCATTTCGCTCATAATATCGAAATCCGCTTGATCAGAAATTCAGTCACTGCCTATCCGTGACGGCAGAAACAGCTTTTAGACAGTCCGAGTCGACTGAATCAAACGCTTCTCAAAGCGATTCAGTGATCCGAGTCAACGCGCGGTACCGACTCCTGCTGGTCAAACAACGCAGCCGCAGCAGTGCTATCATTACAGTGGAAATATACTGCGTTCAGGTTACAGTTCAGTAATTAACACAACCCTGCCTGTGTATTTTAACTCAAATATTGTAGAAATGATGTGATTTAGATGTACAGTTCGCCCCACAATGTTCTCTCCCTCAAGTGACATTAGTAGAAGCGTACATCATCTGTCCCTGAAATAACAACAGAAATACAGCGAATAAAAAGTATTTCATCCCTAAATTGTCTAAAATGGGCTGATGGTTGATCTCTGAGAGTTGTTCTGTAAGGGAGTATATCATTCATCTGGTTCTCAGATTGTTTTTCTTTATTAAACCACGGTACAAACCCAGTCACTGTGCTTGTCCTCTGGCCAGATGAACCTACAGCTTTAACCTCTGTGAAGTTGGCACCCCTTAAAACAAATAATCCACAAAACCACGCCATTCGCTTGTGCTTTGAAAATGAACGTGTCTGCTGGTTTGGGGTCTGAGGTATTAAGCATTATTTTTTGATCCTGTGACGTCACTTTCCACCTCATGTTGCTCAAATCACTTCAGATCAGCACAGGTCGTTTGTGCTGCTTTGTGCCTCTTAAACAAACACTGTATCTGTTTTCCCACGTTTAGATATAACCAAAATATTTCGAAAGCCGTGACGTCAGTTTACTCCAGTTCCTCTAAATCGCACACATAGTGCTGTCATTCGTTTGTGCCTGATTTGTGCTGGTTTGTGCCGTTGAAATGAACATCAGATACATGTATATATATTTGTGCGTGAATATATTATTTTTGTTTGCTCACAATTTGCTTCCTATTTTGTGCTGCAGAATATATATATATATATATATATATATATATATATATATATATATATATATATATATATATATATATATATATAATTATTAGGCCTAATGAAATAATATTAAATCATTCAGAGGTCTCTCGGCCCCAGTTGCTCCATATTTGCCAAAATAGTCTCATTTGTGTGTGGTTCATTTGTGCTGGATTGTATGAAAGTGTCGTTAGTGCTGCTTCTATTATTAAAATATTGAATTAAAGATAATGACATCACCAGCCACCCCACATGTATTTTAAAATATTCTAATTTGTTTGTGTTGATAGAATTTTCTTTTTGATGCTTTATTTTTTAGATATTAAAATAGCCTGGGCCAATATAGGTTATTCTGAGATCTTTTTTATTAGAAGAAGCAAAAGCCCGCGGGTCATTTTGACAGATTCTGGCGAGGGTGATCTACTTTCACACCAAAGTCATTATGTAGTAGCTAATAGACTATTGAAATGCTAAACTTTAATTGATAGCCTTTAAATAAATTCTACAAATAAATGTACAATTGTCCCTGTGTTTCTGTCAGTCCTGTCACATTTGCAGTAAATCTAATATAAAATGTGTGCATTACACCTTTTAGCCTATGACCCTGAGGAAGTGACATTATTTGACGGAGGAGAAGCTGACAGTGATCAAGGATGGGTTCTGTCATTGCTGTGTCTCATTTCAGAGGCTTCATCCTCTGAAGGATGCAGATTTCAAAGGTGAGTCCTTCAAAGTCCACACAAGCTGAACCGAGCATTTTGAAATGAGACGATCTTACCTACAGAGGACAGTAAATGCTGCTGTTAGTGAGCCGTGATACAATTTGTAAAGGCTTTTTTCAGAGTGATTTTAAAAATTACTGCAAGCGATTTGAAGGCAAGACCAGGTTTACAGAAGCTGGAAATAGATTTCCTTTGATGCATAAAACGTCCTGCCGTTATCAGCGTGCAATGAATTTTGGGACGTTTAAGGCCACGAAGGATCCACCGATTGTGTCCTTCATTACCTGGGAACCGAAGGATGTGTTTAGAGGCTGCATTTGAAGGAGCCTTCTATTTTTTTTTAATGAGACCGCCTTCATCGTGCCGTGATGACGCAGTTCACTTCTAATGCATCCTTTGGAGGATGCAGCCTCTGAAATGGGACACAGCTACTGAATCTCATGACTTTATGCTGGTCTTTGAATGATATTCTAAGAAGGACAAGCTTAAGTCAGGCCCTGTCATGTTATTTATAAGTGAAAATGTATGTTTAGGCTAGAATGACCCATAAATCTTCTGTCGAACACAAGATAAGATATTTTGAAGAATGTTGAAACCAGTGACTTCCATAGTAGGAAAGACAAAACCAGTGGACGTCAGTAGTTACAGGTTATCTTATCATGTTCAACAGAAGAAAAACCTAAACCGGTTAGGAGCGAGTGAAAGCTGAGTAAATGAGGACACAAGGCTTCAGTTTTGGATGAGCTGTGCCTTTAAGGCCATTAACTCTCATTCTGATTGGCTTCTGATCTGGAGAGCTGATGAGGTGCAGTCAGAGGTTTAGGTTTGGAGTTATTCATATTTCTGTTGATATTTTCTCTCCTCTGAAACGCACAGAGACTTCATGGGACTCGTGAATGTGTAATTCTGAAGATGGCGTTGATTAAAGAGGAGCGTGAAGACGTGACGATTGAAGAAGCTTTCAGAGATGAAGATGCCGAGGAACAGACAGGTTGGTTTTCCTTATCTGATGCTCGCAGCTCTGCAGAAATCACTCGTCTTTTAAATATAAAGGGTTTTATTTGACCTGAGCCTCGTGTGAACACAAATGACCAGATAACACTGAGGCAGCCCTTACTAATAAAATATTGTGAGTAACAATAAACCCAGTGTCTACATCTGAACTGAGAACATGGAAATAGTCATATTAATATTATTGATAAATTAACAACAAATGGTGAGGTGTATGCTGAAGTTATGGGTAAATTCCCCAGAGAAATGTGACACCGCTTCTGCTCACTCACTCACACATCATCATGTCATCGCTAGCATACTCGTGGAGTGAGCATTTTCAACTCATTCATATGGATGTTGAGTGTAATGCAGAGTGTGTTCATCAACACTGATCTTCTGAATGGATGAACTGAAAACACTCTGCTGAGCTCACATCATGCCATAAGACACTCACCATTGTGTCTGGTGTTTCTGACGGAGCGCTGTGTACAGCTGCAGTTGAAAAACTCTGTGTGGGAAAATCACCCCACGTCATGCACTCCAGCACTAAGTGTGGTTGTCTCGTAACACAAACAGCACAGCGCACTGCTCTGATGTCAGCAAAGCAGCAGACTTTAAAAGTGTGGCCAGCCTAGCTTGCAAAAAGTAGTTTTGGACTGTATTTGGAAGAATGCTGTTCGTTTCAAGCTTGAAAGCGTGCCAGCCTTTGGGTTTCCTCCGGTGTCTGTGGTATATCTGGTGGATCATGTTGATTAAAGCAGGAAACTGTTCTTTATTTACTACATAGACTGTATAATCATCAATAACATTACTAATGGAGCACAAAACTTCATGAAATGTTCAACCTTTGGGCTTTGTTTTCTTAGTTTGCTGATTACTACACCTGTACACAGCACTAAAGTCCAGCATCTTCACACTGGCACACTGTCTTAGTGCGGCTGAATGACATTTGTCCTGGGAGCACTGTACAAATATGGTGGCGATATTGACGCATGCTCCAGGTCAGTTTGCAATATCTAGTGTATACAGTTGAAGTCAGAATTATTAGCCCCCCTGTTTATTTTTTTACTCCAATTTCTGTTTAACGGAGAGAAGATTTTTTTTTCAGCTCATTTCTAATCATAATAGTTTCAATAACTCATTATTAATACCTGATTTATTTTATCTTTGTCATGATGACAGTAAATACTATTAGACTAGATATTCTTCAAGACACTTCCATACAGCTTAAAGTGACATTTAAAGGCTTAACTAGGTTAATTAGGTTAACTAGGCAGGTTAGGGTAATTAGGCAAGTTATTTTATAACGATGGTTTGTTCTGTAGACTATCAAAAACAAATAGCTTAAATAATATTAATAATATTGACCTTAAAATGGTGATTAAAAAATTTCAAACTGCTTTTATTCTAGCCAAAATAAAACAAATAAGACTTTCTCCAGAAGAAAAAATATTATCAGACATACTGTGAAAATTTCCTTGCTCTGTTAAACATCATTTGGGAAATATTTAAAAAAGAAAAAAAATTCAAAGGGGGCTAATAATTCTGACTTTAACTATATATATATATATATATATATATATATATATATATATATATATGATCCATTCACATTCATATACTTACATTCACATTCATATGTGCCTGCTTGTATAATACGCAGGTTAATGCATATTTAGTATTATCTCCATTCTACAGGTTTCTTTTCTGACAGCTTTGTGTTTTTTTTTTAATTGGTGCCATCTTGTGACTGAATAATGCTTAGCTTAGTCTATATTACATTTAATTCGGTCTTCTTTGCGTTTAATCAAAGAATTATTAAAATATTGCAGCTCAGAACAATGGTTTGTGTCTTTTTTGTGTTAAACAGCTGTGTAATAAGCGTTATAAAGCACATCCAGCACGGTTGTTTTCTCAGAATAAACCCCTCAGTCAGTGCTTTGCATCAGGCTGCAGATATGCCTGTAGGCCTTTATTCTGCAATAACCCCCTGGATGTACTTCATCCCTAACTGAATATACATGTAATATGTTGCGATGGTTATTGTAAGGTTGTTATTGACATTTTGTCATGACCACAACACACTCACGACATTCTGAATGTAAAGAGTCAGTTGCTTGTTTGTATTAAAAGTCGTTTTTTCACATTTGTGAGTCTCTGTTTTGCAGTCGTGTTGCTGCTGTAGATGGAGTATTCGTGGGAAAATCTCTCGCACTCGCCTGAGTTTATAGTGTGGTCCTGAAAAAACATCATTTGTAGGGCTGTGTGGCACTTCCCCTTACCCCTACACCTCCAAGCAAAAGAGAATTGGGACAATCTTAAAGCTGATTTATACTTTTGCCTGGCACCGCGTCGTGTAGCTCTGCTGACTGCATGTGTACATCACGAAATGGATGAGGCTTTTATACTTGATGCATTTACCGATGTGATATTCTGTACAATGACACGGGGCGGTCAACAGAAACCCACCATAGAGTCAGATGGATAAACAGAGAACTAGGAAGTTTCCGGAACTACGCCATATCATTAATATCATTCAGTACTTTTAAACTAATTAATATTATTTTTTCATTTTAATGATTATAAAGATTTTTATAATCATTCAAGATTTTTAAAATCAAACTTTGATGCATCACTTTCTTTTGTTCATATTTCAGACAGTAAAATGTACCTATATTAGCTACATATTAAAGTTAAATATCAGTGACAACAGAACATGGGCTGCTCTACAAATATTTTGTATATAAAAATATACAAGATAAAACACATTAAAAGAAAGTTCACTTACTAAAAAATACTGCTGTTTTTATAGATTTAGCCCACTCCATAATTCACATTACTGTCTGGCTAGTTTGTGTCCTCTGCTTATGCTACAAAGGCATAAATGGTCCAACTTCCCTGACAATAATCACCAATAAAGCCCAGAAAAACAGGGCATCAGTATACTGTAGACCAACTGGTTCAGATATTCCTTTCCAGTTATCAAAGAAATAATTCTGTTCCTTCAGTTTAGTTTGTAACTATCACGTTGTTTTAAATTTAAGATTGTAATATACACATCAGTGTAAAACCTGTGACTGGTGGAAAAATAGATTCTATTCTGTGTATTAAAACCAACCGGGTCTCCACTTTAGCCATGGCCTCTTTTTTTGGTTTTAACAAACTTCTCCCTCAAGTTTCTCTAAACTTTTTAACAAAAACGTTCCTCCTTTCCCATTTCTGTTGCAATTTCTAGTCAAGAGTTATTGGTCATCTGGTTATCCCTCTAAACACGCATGGACGGATCATAAAGATGTGTGTACAGTTGTACCTGTTTCAGACAAAACCTCCTCAAAGTGTTTCATACTCAAATCAAACATGGCGCCTCGTGAACTGTTCGCTCGAGTCAAAAAAAATTTTGTGCGCTCCGCCAGCTGAAATCATGGCACGCACCCAATGTGAACCTCCACAATAACATCACATTCGCTGTGCGCAATCAAGCTAACTACCAAAGGCATCGAGTATATACCAGGCCTTAACCCTTCAGGTGAATGTGCAAACCGAGGGGCAGTGGCAAAGGGGAGGGCTAAGAATTAGGGATTCGGCCTTAATCTGGGCTTCATCTCTACTCGTCCCTGCTTTTCCCTCAGATCTGCTGGTGCTGAAGGAAGAGACAGAAGATCTGGAGGACACTAAAGACAAAGAGCCGTTCGGGAGAGAAGATCTGGAGGAAGAGAAAGACCCGTTTGGAAGAGAAGAACTGGATGACACAGAAGAGAAAGACCTGTTAGAGGAGCATCAGGACTTCACCAGCGCAGACGCAGCAGCTGAGGAGAGTGTGGACTCCGTCAGTTTGTGCTGTCCGCAGTGTGGGAAGAGCTTCAGCAACAGGGGGAACCTGAAGCTGCACCTTATTGTCCACAGCGGGGAGAAGCCCTTTGTCTGCCGGCTGTGTGGAAAGAGTTTCTCCAGGAAAGGCAGCCTGAAGACGCACATGAGCATTCACAGTGGTGAGCGGCCACACACCTGCTCGCAGTGTGGACGCACCTTCAACCTCAAGGGGAACCTGCGGGCTCACATCAAGGTGCACACCGGCGAGAAGCCCTTCACCTGCGCATGCTGCGGAAAGAGCTTCACACGCAGAGATATCCTGAACAACCACATGACCATCCACCTACGGGAGAGCTGTCTGACCTGCCACCAGTGCGGCATGAGCTTCATTAAGCACACCAACCTG
Source organism: Danio aesculapii (assembly GCF_903798145.1). Lineage (NCBI taxonomy): Eukaryota > Metazoa > Chordata > Actinopteri > Cypriniformes > Danionidae > Danio > Danio aesculapii. The sequence continues at coordinate 20,788 of NC_079454.1, forward strand.
AAGGTCCACATGAGGATCCACACGTGACGGAAGACTGAGACCATCGAAAAGACTTCAGAGATGAAGCACCACTTTATACAGCTGTGGAAACCAGACAGAGATGCCTCTGAACACAGTGCTGAGCTCAACAGTGACTCTGATTCTGAACTCTTGAACTCTGAGTTCTTGCACTGGTCAGGTGTTTTTTATCAGATGCTGTTGGTTTGGACAGCACTGGCTGAAGAACGGCTAGACTGTTCAGCTTTATCAGTGCTGTGTTTACAGCAGGGTCAGACAGTAACAAAAGTGTGGATGTAGAGAAACACTCTTCATTTGCCTTACAGACACTCCAGTCAATCACTTACAACTGCCAGAGTGACACTTTCCTTTTCTGGTTACAATTAAATGTGGCTGTTTCTAGACCACAAACCCCACCACATGCTCTCTGGCTCTTGACATCTTGCAAATTATTAGCCAATTGTGGGAAACTCACTTACTTTCCTTTGCTTAGTCCCTGATTTATCAGGAGTCACCAGAGAGTAATAAACCGCATATGATTGATGTGGCACATGGCCTTCCAGCTGCAACCCAGTGCCGGAAAACACCCGTACACACACACACTCATTTATTCATCACTATGCTGAATGTGTTGGACTGTGGGGGAAACCGGAGCACCCGGAGGAAACCCACGCCAACACTGGCTGAAATGCCTCCTGGCCCAGCCGGAACCTTCTTGCTGTGACTCGACACTGCTCTGAACCTCTAGAAGAATAATCTAATTGGTAATACTGTAAGAAATCTCCTTGCTCCGCTAAACAGCACTTTATTTAAGCAGGAGGGCTGATAATTGAAAGTCTTCAGCTGCACAGCAGCATAATAACAGCCACCTACAATAACAGAACGCAGATTCTAGGTGAACAGAACAGCAGATGTTTTAGGGGCTGATGAAACTGAACAAGCTTTCTGTTCTGAGAACACCAGATGCATCACACTGCGTTTAAGCCATTTGGTAAAGAAGTGCAGTGCACGAGCATTGATATTCTTATTATTGTAATATTTAATAATGTTGTGATATTGAAGATTTGTGAAATCGTACAGCTCTGGATAACTGAAAACAATGACCACTAGTCTCTCCTTCATCTTCAGAAGTCTCCGTAGTCGTTTTAATAACACAAACACTGCAGTCACCTCAGTGGAAAACCCGCCTCTGCTTTCATTTGATTGGAGAATGAAAAGACGTGACTGATGTAGCGCGCTTTTCTACGCTAAGAGTTTCCTTCTTTTCAACCACTAGAGCAGTGCTGGTCCAGATAAAAATTATTGAGCCCACTGGTGTAAAAACAGTGGAAAAAAAGAAATGTTAATATTTAAGTGTATACATCTTTATTAACTGTAACATATTTAGCCTGTAATACACATGTAAACATATTTACTCCGATTTAAACAATTGTGTTTGCAAGCCAGAAAACGCTCATTTAAAAGAGTAAAGTGTATAAATATGACATATACAAATAAAACATGAATCAAATGCATTTTTGTAAATGAATAACACAAATATATGCAAATCTAACTAGAAATGCAGGAGACATTTTAGCTTGTTTTATACTCAGATTTTCATCGAACTCTGCATTAGCTGTTGGACAGTGGGTAAAATTAGATTTTGACAAAATGAGGAAGAAACCTGTGTTTGTTCAGCAGGGTGAATTAGCGCGATGGATAAATAATTGATTATTTAATGAAACATGCTGAATATGGCCTCTTTTTCCTTTCCTACACAAGTATTTTTGTAATCATGCGCATCATTGCAGTTATTAAAACAAGTCCTCATACTGCACTACTAAAGCTACACAGCAGAACACACCTTTATCTTCAGCTTTTCTTCCTCTGCTTTTCTTTTCCTCCTTTTTTCGGCTCCAGAAAGATGCCGATTGGATGCCATTTCATTTCAAAATAAAATTCGATTAAGATCGATTAAAAATAGCAAAGACACTTGTAGCGTTATATTATTTAAGACACTTTTCCAGCTTTATATCCAATGTGAGCACTTTGGAGAGATGTGTGGAGTCTGTGTAGGAATACGTGACGTCATTCTAGTACACTCAATAGCTGATCGCGGGCGGTGTTATGCAGAATAGTGTGTGCTGCTGCTGGGTTTGTTTCTAATATTTTCTGCTTTTATTCATACTGTTGTTGTGTATTTAATATCGTTTTCAGCTATTTGTCATGTATGAATTATACAGCGCTATTCTTTTAATCAAATGTGGAGGTTATTTTTTATCCCCGTCGATGTGAATTGTATCGCGTTTAGTGGCGTTGGTGTGTTGCGCAATGCTCATTGTTGATGATTTGAATCTACACGCTTGTCCATGTGCTTACATTCTCAGTAAATATTCAAGAGGAGCGCTTGTGGGGCCCTCCAAAAAACCCTAGGCGACTGCCTATACTGCTGGTTGGACGGGCCGGGCACAGCCGCACAGTGTGCAACAACAAAAAACATGCGGCGTAGCAGGCGGTTAAAACACGAAGCACACAGGGTCCATAAGCAGCACTCAAAACGCTCATGGCCATTATTAAAGCATGCAAAACAGACACCTCTCAACACAAAAAGCATGTCCGGTGTGATCGGGCCCTTAGTCTACTGTCTTTGCATGAAGAGATCGATTTCCTCTATCCAGCAGGAGGCGCTGGTGCAGACTGAAGATTATATCCTCACCTATACTGTGCTGTTATTGAGTAAAAACACATATACACACATTCTTGGAAACGGCAGAGCGATGGAGCGGATTATAGGGTCGCACAAAGTGACCATCTGGACGCTCCCTGATCAATGATGCAGAGCGATTCGGACTGACCCCTGATCAGCACTGCAGTTTCAGACTGAGCTCAGATTATAAGGACACTCCAGGCGCCTCCTAAAAACAGAGCCAGAAAACACCAGTGCATCTGAAGACCCTCGGCTCATTTCATTTCACTTCATTTTATCCCTGAAATCGTATATCAGTCCATTTTTATACATCTTTTCTTAATATTTATGCACTGCATTTATTTATTCAGTTTCAACTAGGGCTGCACGATATCTCAATGTGTGCATCCACAATAGACGGGATCTGCAGTGTCGAGTCGGGATTATAGCTGTTATACTTTATAGCCACAAGAGCTTTGTGGAGTTACTGCAGAGTTTAAGCATAGTGGAGTAAAAGTCTGTTATATGTCATGTGTTTTTAAGGCCTGTGACTGTGCGAGTGTTTCAAAAGAGTATAAAACGTTCAGGCACAATATACTGTACTGTATGTAACATTAATAAGGATTAATATTATTATTAAAGCTCCCGTGAACTGCTTTGTATTGTGCATTTTTATTGGATGTTTGATGTAATCTTAACTGAAACATGAAGAGAGGGTAGGACATATTGAGGCTCCTCCCCTTTTTTAAACAGCCAATTGCAGGTTTGGCATGCTGTCCCTGGTGCTGTCCCTGAGCTTGGAGATAATTGAGCCCAGGGCTAAAGGGGGAGATGGGCTGGATGGGGGATTCTTCAAAAACCAAGATGAGGGAGTAATGCTAGATGGGCTATTTATAGTGAGTTTGGAATGATTCATTTGGCTTACTAATGGGAGACCAGCCGCAATCAATCATATCACGTGCTCCACTCGAAACTAGTTTGTGAAACTTTTAGTTGTTATCATAGCTCTGCCAGTGCGAGTGGTCGAGCTGAAGCGCATCAAACGTGAAGCATCTTGAAGGGGGCGGGGCATGTCAGACACTAGAGAGCGTTTTATTGGTCACTGATCCATTTAGGCAGAAGTGACAAACTGCAAGCTCTACGCGTTTATATCAGGTTTATAACTTCTACATGTGAATTTTGTCACTGTTTTGGAGCACACTAGATTATAGATATCCTAAACACTAACAACACTGATACTAACATGTGTAACACTTCATTTTCATTTCACAGGACCTTTAATATGATTGATCTCTGTGCCTGAATGCTGTTCGACTACACTGAATCCCTCTATTTTATTGGTCTGTGTTTGTAATTCATTGATTATAGTTTACACATAGTTCACTCCCCTACAGAATCATCCATGTTGTGATGAGTACATCATATAACAGGGCATCTGGACAAAGCCACACTGAGCACCTCCTCCACCATGATAATCATACAAATAAAACAGTTGTCACGGCAGCTCGCAGTGGTTGTCCTGCCTCTGAGCTCTTCTGATTGGTCCAATGC